>NC_083431.1:307500-607500 GCF_020745735.1 Hemiscyllium ocellatum | reverse complement strand
CATATCTTTTTTTTCTAGCAAGGGAAGATGACTAGAGGCATCGGACCAAACACATCGCAACATGCAGAACATTCCCCTGCAGCTTCGGACACGCCCACAGCCGCAGCTTCAGCCTCCTCTGAAACCCCAATAGATTCATCCACTCAACAAGGTTTGGCTGCAGAGGTCGTGAAGCTCTGGGAGTAGATCGAAGTGTCGATTGAAGAAAATCGCACCAGGGTGGAACCAATCTTGGCCATGCTACAGAAGCATGAGCAGGAGCTTGAAAGAATTGGAAAGCAAGTGGAGGAGGTTGAGTGGCAGAACGCAGCATCGGAGACCGTGGTCGAGTCCTCACTGGGTAGATCCAGGCCCTTGAGAAGCAGGTACAGACCTTAGTAGAATAGATCGACGACCTCAAAAACAGAGGTCGAAGAAAGGACAGCTGGGCTGTCAGGCTGCCAGAGGGAGAAGAAGATAAGCAGCCAGCCAGTTTCTTTGAAGACTGGCTGCCATGATTTCTTGGCTGGGAGGCCGAGGTAGGCCAGGTATAAATCGATAGAGCTCACCGGTTTGCAGTGCACAGGCCCAGTTCACACCAGTGCCCCCGCCTGGTCCTAGTGCAATTCTAGTGTTACAAGGATAAACAGAAGGTAATGGAAGCCTCCAAATCGCAGGGGAAGAATCCATTGACCCTGATTTACAAAAGATCCAAGATTATGTTTAACGAGTACTTATCTGTGGCTGTGATCTGCAAGAGGAAGTCCTTTGATGAAGTGAAGAAGAGATTGAGGGATCTTGGTATTCAATACTCCATAAGGCACCTGGCAGAGCTCCATTTCAATCATGAAGGGTTTGAGCGCTTATTTGATTCATCAGAAAAAGCAAAAAACTTTCTGGACTTTCTATATTAAAATAGACTGGATGTCCAAAGGATATGGACAATAATGGTTGTTTTCTTTCCTTTTTTTCCTTGTGTACTTCTCTTTTTTTATTACAGAAAGTGTTGTTGGATTTTTTTTCCAGTATTAGTTGAGGTCAATGTATGGTTGGGGATGGGTGGAATACCCACTTTTAATTTCTTAGTTCATAATACCTATTTTTATTCATCCTTTGCCTGAGTCTGGGATGTGGCTCAAGGCAGAAGGAGCTATGGAGGTGTATGTGGGTCGTGTAGGCACCCCCTATGGGCAGGGGATAGAGTCTCCCATCAAGTGTTTTTTGTATCTGGTTTAGTTTGTAGGAATTTAGTAGATGTAGTTTTTGAAAGTTTTGGTAATGTAGTTTCAGTGTGTGTATTTTCTCGGCGTTATGAATCTATTTATTTACACTCGGCACATTGTAAGTAGGATTCTTCCCTTCAGGGGTTCAAGGGTTGTGTTAGAGAGATATGGCTAATTGTCTTCTAAAATGGTGCACCTTGAATATTAAGGCAATCTTGACTCTACGAATAAATGTACATGTCCAGCATTGGCCCTGACACTCTCAGGTCAAGGTAAAAAAAGTACTCTCGAGTCTTAAGAAGGAGAGGGTTGAAATCGCTCCATTGCAGGAACCCACCTTGATGATAAGGAACATCTAAAGCTACAGCAGGGTGGGTTTGATTGGGTGTTCTTTTCATCCTCGAACACTAAGAGCAGGGGAGTGGCTTTACTTGTTTGGAAGAAACTCCCATTTAAGTTATTAGGTCACATTAAAGATGAGAGTGTGTGGTTTGTATCCTTAAAGCCTTAATACATGATGAAGAGTATAGCATTCTAAATATCTACTGTCCCCGGCACATCCCCTTAAATTTCTGACCGATGCATTCTCCAAACTGATTGCCCTTAAAACACGGCATACTATCATGGGGGAGATTTTAACCACCTCATGGACCCCATAGTGGATAGAATGACCAAAAGCCCCCAAACATTTCTCCGCAATCTAAGCAACTGGTGGAATTGGGGCTGGTGGATGTTTGGAGATATCTCCACCCCACAGATAGGGACTTTACCTTTTTCTTCTAATCTGCACAAGTGTCATACAAGAATTGACCACTTTTTAGCCCCTTTGGTTTTTCTTGATTCTGTGATGTCCTGTAAAGTTAGAAATATTGCCATTTCTGATCATGCAGCAGTATTTTTGGAGGTCAAGATTAAGGGCAATGAGACAGGTTCACGACATTGCGAATGGATCCTTTTATTCCCAAGGCCAGTAAATTTATTGAGTACTTCTCGAATGAGTTCAAAGAGTTCCTGGTCATTAATTCAGGCATGCCTAGCAACTCATCCATACTCTGGAAAGCTCCTAAGGCCTAACCTAGGGGGATAATTATTTCTTACTCGGCCAGTCAGGAATGGCAGAAGGGAAAGCAGCAGCGTCTGCTCGAAGCACAGTTGAGGGCAGCCGACACAGCACATTTTGATAGGCCATCAATGACTAAATTACACCAAGTTACAGCTCTCTGGGTTACTTTGAATTCCATGCTCACTTAGACAGTGAAGAGAGAACTCTCTTTTGAGAAACAAAGGTTGTTTGAACATAGTGATATGCTGGGCAAATACCTGGCATATTTGGCCAGGTAAAAGAACGCCCCCCCCCCCCCACCCCCCACCTCCACCCCCCAATCTATTACATCAATCAGAGAAGGCACTGGAATTCCTACTTGTGACTCTAAAAAGATCAATGCTGCATTTAATCCGAACTATACCAGTCGGAATGCTGAGAGGATAGGTGGGCTAAGATGGAGTCTTTTTTTTAACAACCTGGACCTTCCAGCTGTGACTTTTGATCAGACGTCTCTTCTTAACACCCCCTTAATAGTGCAAAAGATATAGGAGGCGGTAAAACAGCTCCAAAGTGGGAAGGTGCCTGGCCCTGATAGTCTCCCTAGTCTATTCTACAAAGAATTTATAAATATATTGTCAGGGCCGATGCTGAACATGTACATTTGTTCGTACAGTCAAGAGTGCCTCCCCATCATCTCTGAGACAGGCTAATATTGCGCTCATCCTTAAGAAAGGGAAGACCCTGGAAGACTATGCTCTGTATAGGCCTATCTTACTACTAACTTCAGACTTCAAAATTTTGTCTAAGACTCTTGAGTTAAGATTATAGATGATTAGATTACTTACAGTGTGGAAACAGGCCCTTCGGCCCAACAAGTCCACACCGACCCGCCGAAGCGCAACCCACCCATACCCCTACATTTACCCCTTACCTAACACTACAGGCAATTTAGCATGGCCAATTCACCTGACCCGCACATCTTTGGACTGTGGGAGGAAACCGGAGCACCCGGAGGAAACCCACGCAGACACGGGGAGAACGTGCAAACTCCACACAGTCAGTCGCCTGAATCGGGAATTGAACCCGGGTCTCAGGCGCTGTGAGGCAGCAGTGCTAACCACTGTGCCACCGTGCCGCCCACAAGATGGTGTTGCCCTCTATTGTTAAGGAGGACTAGATGGGTTTAATAAAGGGCCGCAGATCCTCCAACAATATTACCAGATTACTGAATATGATTCAAGTGTGTCAGCACCAATCGGTTCAGGGTTTGGTGATCTCTTTAGTTGCAGAGAAGGCATTCAATCAGGTGGAGTGGTGAAATCTTTTTTACACCCTGGAACAGTTTGGTCTAGGTGAGGTCTTTGTCAGATGGGTGGAAGTCATGTATAGTGATCTTCTGGCTGCGGTTCTCACCAATGGTGTAAGATCTAGTAATTTCAGTATATGTAGGGGCAGTCGCCAAGGTTGTCCCCTCTCACCGTTGCTGTTTATGTTGGTGATTGAGCCACTGTCAGAGGCTTTCCGTAGGGACCCTAACATAACTGTTCCAGAAGTGGGACCAAGGGCACATATGATCACATTACTTACAGATAATGTTCTCTTCTTATCAAACCCGGCAGTTTCTGTACCCCATTTAATACAACGTATAAATTTATTTGGCTCTTTTTCAGGATATAAGATCAATTTTGCAAAGTCAGAGGCTATACCCATTGGGGGTCTTAGGGGAATATCTGACATTGAAGGTAAATCACAATTTCCTTTTAAATAGTTGCAGGGGTTTTTCTTTACTTAGGTATTTTTGGTATTCCCAACTTCGATCAATTATTTAAGGCTAATCTTGCTCACTTGCTTGACAAGATTAAACAAAATCTTCAAAGATGGGAGGTCCTGCCAATATCCTGGCTAGGTCAAATAGCTCTTATTAAAATGAATATCCTTCCTCGTTTGCTATATCCCATGCAAATGCTCCCTCTGATATTTCCTAGGCAAACATTGCGGAGACTTACTGGATGATTTAGTTCTTTTATTTGGCACCACAGATGGCACCTCATTAAGTTCACCAAATTGCAACTATCCCAAGAGCTGGGGGGGAGTAGACTTCCCAGGTATTAAGAGATACCAACTAAGCTCCCTTTTGTCTTTTGTGAGTGACTGGGTTTGTGAGGACCCACCAGGGGCCTGAACATTTAAGACCCACTGCTACACCACTGTGAAAGATGCCTACCGCTCCATCCCCGCCCTCATTTCGGGAACTGTGACCACAATGCCATGTGTCTTACGGCTTACAGGTAAAAGCTCAAGCAGGAGAGCCCCTCGCAGATACAGGTCCAGTGCTGGTCAGAGGAGGCAGAGGATCAACTCCAGTGCTGTCGGGTATCAGCTGATTGCGACATGTTCAAAGAGTCCACAGGTACCTTGGACGAGTGTGCCACCACTGTCAAGACATAATCAGCAAGCGTGTGGAGGACTGCATACTGAGGAAGTCAATCCGGGTGTTCCCCAACAGGAAACCCTGGATGAATCAGGACATACAGAACGTGTTAAAAACCAGATGTGAGGCTTTCAGATCACTCAAAGCAGACCCACTCAAATATAAGGAATCCAAGTATGACCTTGGCAGAGCCATTAAGACAGCCAAGGACCAATATCGATCCAAACTAGAGACCCAGACAGACACCTGATGACTATGGCAAGGACTGAATGACATCACAGGTTCTAAAAAGAGAAAGTGCAAGATAGCAGACAATGACGCATCCCTCCCAGATCGTCTCAATGTCTTCTATGCTCGCTTTGAGCAGGATTTTGGTGGAGAGGTAACACCTATTCTGAGAAGTCCTGACGAACCTATCCCAACAGTCACTGCATCAGAGGTCAGATCAGTTTTCCTTTGTGTGAATCCAAGGAAAGCAATGGGACCAGACGGAAAACAAGGCCGTGCACTCGGAGCATGCGCAGATCAACTGGCAGAGGTCTTCTTAGACACCTTTAATCTTTCCTTGCAGCAGGCCAATGTCCCTGCCTGTTTCAAGAGGGCCAACATCATCCCTGTGCCTAAGAAGGCTAATGCAGCATGTCTCAATGACTATCAGCCACAGGACCTAACTTCAGTGGTCATGAAGGTAAAAACAATGACTGCAGATGCTGGAAACCAGATTCTGGATCAGTGGTGCTGGAAGAGCACAGCAGTTCAGGCAGCATCCAACGAGCAGCGAAATCGACGTTTTGGGCAAAAGCCCTTCATCAGTAATAAAGTGGTCATGAAGTCCTTTGAAAGGCTAGTCATGGCATTAATCAACTCCAGCCGCCCCACTATCTTGTCCCATTCCCAATTGCCAATAGGACCAACAGATCCACGTCAGATGCCACATCACTTGCCCTTCACTCCTCCCCAGAAAATCTCGAAACCAAGAACAGCTATGTAAGACTCCTACACATTGACTATAGTTCAGCCTTCAACACTATTATCCCCTCAAGACTGATCACTAAATTAGTGATCTCGGACTAAGCCCCACTTTCTGAACTGGATCCTCAGTTTCCTGACCACAAGCCACAATCAGTGAAGATTGGGGCCAACATTTCATCCTCACTAACACTCAATACTGAAGCCTCCCAGGATTGCGTACTCAGCCCCCACTGTACTTGCTGTATACTCATGACTGCAGACTAATGCCATTTACAAATTTGCTGATGACACCACCGTAGTCGGTCAAATCTCAGATGGCGATGAAGCAGACTACAGACGGGAGGTGGAAAACCTGGAAAAATGGTGCACTGAGAACAACCTAGTTCTCAATGCCAATAAAATCAAGGAACTCATTATTGACTTTCAGCGGGATGTTACTCATGCCCCGCTACACATTAACAGCACAGAGGTGGAATGAATGGAGTGTCAAGCTTCTGAGAGTGGTCATCGACAACAAGCTTTCTTGGACTCTTAATATGGACAGAGTGATTACAAAGGCCCAACAATGTCTCTTCTTCCTCAGGCAGCTGAGGAAATTTGGCATGACGGCGAATACCCTTTCCAACTTTTAGAGGTATGCCATTGAGAGCATTCTGTCTGGATGCATCACTACCTGGTATGCCAACTGTACCATTCAAGATTGGAGATGGGAGCTGGGCGAAAGTAAAGTCGGAGCGTAGAGCTGGTCGGGAAGGTAAGTGATTGTTATTTGAGTGGAGAAGGAACCTGAGACACTACACGTGTAGTGTCTCCCACCCTCCCTCCTCCTCTAACCTAAAAAAAAGGACTCAGTCAGCTGAACAGGTAAGCTACTTAGTGTTCTTGTTTTGGAGACTAAGTGTAGAGTTATGGCAGCGCAGGCAGTGGAATGTTTCTCCTGCAGGATGTTTGAGGTAGGAGTGACCACCGGTGCTCCTGCCGACTTCACCTGCTGGAAGTGCAGCCAGCTCCAGCTCCTCACAGACTGCGTTAGGGAACTGGAGCTGGAGTTGGATGAACTGAGAATTATTCGAGAGGCTGAGAGGGTGATAGATAGAAGCTACAGGGACATAGTTACACCAGAGAACAGAGGTAGCTGGGTAACAGTTAGATGTAGGAAAGGGAGGAAGCAGGCAGTGCAGGGATCCCCTGTGGTCGTTCCCCTCAACAGTAAGTATACCGCTTTGGATACTGTTGGGGGGGATGGCCTAGCAAGGGTAAGCTGCAGTGACTGAGTCTCTGGCACGAGGTCCAACTCTGAGGCTCAGAAAGGAAAGGGGGAGAGGAGGAGAGCGTTAGTTATAGGAGACTCTATAGTTAGAGGGACAGACAGGCGGTTCTGTGGACATGGGCGAGATGCTCGGTTGGTTTGTTGCCTCCCGGGTGCCAGGATCCGAGACGTCTCAGACCGTGTCTTCAGAATCCTTAAGGGGGAGGGTGTGCAGCCAGAAGTCGTGGTGCACATTGGCACCAACGACATAGGTAGGAAGAGGGGTGGGGAGGTCATTCAGGATCTCAGGGAGTTAGGTTCAAAGCTAAAAGCTAGGACGGACAGAGTCGTCACCTCTGGGTTGTTGCCGGTGCCACGTGACAGTGAGGCAAGGAATAGGGAGAGAGTGCAGTTGAACACGTGGCTGCAAGGATGGTATAGGAGGGAGGGCTTCAGGTATTTGGACAATTGGACTGCATTCTGGGGAAGGTGGGACCTGTACAAGTATGACGGGTTGCACCTGAACCAGAAGGGCACCAATATCCTGGGAGGTAGGTTTGCTAGCACTCTTCAGAGGGGTTTAAACTAATTTGGCAGGGTGATGGGATCCAGACTTGTAGTCCAGCAAGTAGGTTAGCTGTTTGTCAGAATGTCCAAGAATGTAGGGAGGCTGTGGAAATGGTAGCACTGACAGGGAATACTTGCGAACACAGAGATGGGTTCCAGTGTGTATACTTCAACGCAAGGAGTATCAGAAATAAGGTGGGTGAACTTAAGGCGTGGATCGGTACTTGGGACTATGATGTTGTGGCCATCACGGAAACGTGGATAGAAGAGGGACAGGAATAGTTGTTGGAGGTTCCTGGTTACAGATGTTTCAGTAAGATTAGGGAGGATGGTAAAAAAGGAGGGGGTATGGTGTTGCTAATTAGAAATGGTAAATGACTGCAGAAAGGCAGTTTGAGGGGGATCTGCCTTTGGAGGTAGTATGGGCTGAAGTCAGAAATAGGAAAGGAGCAGTCACCTTGTTGGGTGTTTATTATAGGCCCCCCAAAAGCAGCAGAGATGTGGAGAAACAGATTGGGAAACAGATTTTGGAAAGGTGCAGAAGCCACAGGGTAGTAGTCATGGGTGATTTCAACTTCCCAAATATTGATTGGAAGCTCTTTAGATCAAGTATATTGGACGGGGCGGTGTTTGTGCAGTGTGTCCAGGAAGCTTTTCTAACTCAGTATGTAGATTGTCTGACCAGAGGGCAGGCCATATTGGATTTGGTACTCGGTAATGAACCGGGGCAAGTGATGGGCTTGTTAGTGGGTGAACATTTTGGTGATGGTGACCACAATTCTGTGACTTTCACCTTGGTTATGGAGAGAGATAGGTGCGTGCAATAGGGTAGGTTTTACTATTGGGGGAAGGGTAAATACGATGCTGCAAGACAGGATCTGAGGAGCATAAATTGGGAGCATAGGCTGTCAGGGAAGAATGTCATTGAATTGTGGAACTTTTTCAAGGAACAGATACGACGTGTCCTTGATATGTATGTACCTGTCAGGCAGGAAAGAGATGGTCGTGTGAGGGAATCTTGGTTGACGAGGGAGGTTGAATGTCTAGTAAAGAGGAAGAAGGAGGCTTACATAAGGTTGAGGAAACAAGGTTCAGACAGAGCGTTGGAGGGATACAAGATAGCCAGGAGGGAGCTGAAGAAAGGGATTAGGAGAGCTAAGAGTGGGCATGAAAAATCTTTGGCAGGTAGGATCAAGGATAACTCCAAGGCCTTTTATGCGTATGTGAGAAACATGAGAATGACGAGAACGAGGGTAGGTCCGATCAAGGACAGCAGTGGGAGACTGTGTATTGAGTCGGAAGAGATAGGAGAGGTCTTGAATGAGTACTTTTCTTCACTACTTACAAATGAGAGGGACCGTATTATTGAAGAGGAGAGTATGAAATGGACTGGTAAGCTAGAGGAGATACTTGTTAGGAAGGAAGATGTGTTGGGCATTTCGAAATACTTGAGGATAGACAATTCCCCCGGGCCTGATGGGATATAACCTAGGAAGCAAGAGAGGAAATTGCACAGCCGTTGGCAATGATCTTTTCGTCTTCACTGTCAACAGGAGTGGTACCAGGGGACTGGAGAGTGGCGAATGTTGTGCCCCTGTTCAAAAAAGGGAATAGGGATAACCCCGGGAATTACAGGCCAGTTAGTCTTACTTCGATGGTAGGCAAAGTAATGGAAATGGTACTGAGGGATAGGATTTATGAGTATCTGGAAAGACACTGCTTGATTAGGGACAGCCAGCACGGATTTTTGAGGGGTACGTCTTGCCTTACAAGTCTTATAGAATTCTTTGAGGAGGTGACCAAGCATGTGGATGAGGGTAGAGCAGTGGAGGTAGTGTATATGGATTTTAGTAAGGCATTTGATAAGGTTCCCCATGGTAGGCTAATGCGGAAAGTCAGGAGGCATGGGATAGTGGGAAATTTGGCCAATTGGATAGAGAACTGGCTAACCGGTCAAAGTCAGAGAGTGGTGGTAGATGGTAAATATTCAGCCTGGAGCCCAGTTACAAGTGGAGTTCCGCAGGGATCAGTTCTGGGTCCTCTGCTATTTGTAATTTTTATTAATGACTTGGAAGAGGCGGTCGAAGGGTGGGTCAGTAAATTTGCAGACGATACAAAGATTGGTGGAGTTGTGGATAGTGAGAAAGGCTGTTGTCGGCTGCAAAGGGACTTAGATATGATGCAGAGCTGGGCTGAGGAGTGGCAGATGGAGGTCAACCCTGTCAAGTGTGAGGTTGTCCATTTTGGAAGGACAAATAAGAATGCAGAATACAGGGTTAATGGTAGGGTTCTTAGTAAGGTGAAGGAGCAGAGGAATCTTGGGGTCTATGTTCATAGATCTTTGAAAGTTGCCACTCAGGTGGATAGAGCTTGTAAGAAGGCCTATGGTGTATTAGTGTTCATTATCAGAGGGATTGAATTCAAGAGTCATGAGGTGATGTTGCAGCTGTACAGGACCTTGGTAAAGCCACATTTGGAGTACTGTGTGCAGTTCTGGTCGCCTCATTTTAGGAAAGATGTGGAAGCTTTGGAAAGGGTGCAGAGGAGATTTACCAGGATGTTGCCTGGAATGGAGAATAGGTTGTACGAGGATAGGTTGAGAGTGTTAGGCCTTTTCTCATTGGAACGGCGAAGGATGAGGGGTGACTTGATAGAGGTCTATAAGATGATCGGGGAATAGATAGAGTGGACAGTCACAGACTTTTTCCCCGGGTACAACAGAGTGTTACAAGGGGACATAAATTTAAGGTGAAGGGTGGAAGGTATAGGGGGGATGTCATGGATACGTTCTTTACCCAGAGAGTGATGGGGGCATGGAATGCGCTGCCTGTGGGAGTGGCAGAGTCAGAATCATTGGTGACCTTTAAGCGGCAATTGGATAGGTACATGGATAGGTGCTTAACCTAGGACAAATGTTCGGCACAACGTCGTGGGCCGAAGGGTCTGTTCTGTGTTGTATTGTTCTATATTCTATGTTCTATGTAACGTTTAGTGGAACAACTCGATTAGCTAGTTGCCAGTAGACAACAAAATAAATTCAAATTAGGCCAATCAGTTTAAATTATTCCCTGAAAAACACCAAATTCAAATCAAGTTTAAATTTAATATATTGACAATCTTAAAAGCCAATGACACAACCTGAAGCCTTAGGGATATAAAACTGATTGGGAAGAGAACTGTCAAGTTATGAGCACCTGCAGACTGCCAGGGAAAATAGCTCTCTTAAAGGTACCTTTATCGATCAGTAACCTGTGAAACAGAAATTCCTCAGAACAAGAAAAGAAGACCAAGGAAGATATAAGAGAAAATTCAACATCTGGCTGGCTTTGAAAATTTGAATTTTTGGTAAATCTTAATCAAGGGTTTTATTGGACTAGTATTATCGAAGGGGGAGGTAAAAGATAAGTTAGAGGAAGGAGTTGTAAATAGTTGTTAGCTAATTCTTCTTTGTTATGCATTAAGAAATAAAGTTGTTAATTTTTACTTTAAATAGTTCTTGGTCTCTCAAATTTTCACAGATTACTGCATGGGATAAACCTTTTCTGTGTTGGTGGTTTAAATTAAACAGGAGGGTTTACCCCATGTCGTAACAGAGAGACAAGACTGACAGCTCAATGTTCTGGGGTGTAGATGCTATAGGAAGTGGAGTGGCATTTTTGACGAGGGAAAACATTATGGCAGTACTCAGAGATGATATTCCTGGGGGAAACATCCAGTGAAGCTGCAAAGGTGGAACTGAGAAATAAGAAAGGGATGGTCACTTTGTTAGGATTGCACTATACACCCTCAATAGTCAGCGGGAAACTGAAGAGCAAACATGTAGGGAGATCATAGATGGCTGTAAGAATAATAAAGTTGTAATTGTGTGGCATTTTAGTTATCATTGTGTTCAGGGTTTGAATAAGGAGAAATTTGTTAAATGTGTTCTAGAAAACTTTCTCAATCAATACGTAGATGGCCTTATGAGAGAAGGGGCAAAACGCAACCTCCTTTTGGGAAACAAGGCAGGGCAAGTGACTAAGGTGTTAGTGGGGGAGCACTTTGGTACCAGTGACCACAATTCTATTTGTTTTAAAGTAGTAATGGAAAGTGATAGGCTTTCAAGTTAAAGTTCTAAATTGTGGCAAGGCTGATTTTGGTTGTATTAGACAGAAACGTTTAAATAGGAGAAAGTGAGGACTGTAGATGCTGGAGATCAGAGTTGAGAGTGCGGTGCTGGGAAAGCACAACAGGCCAGACAGCATCTGAGGAGCAGGAGAATCCTGATGAAGGGCTTATGTCCGAAGTGTTGATTCTCCTGTTCCTCAGATGCTGCCTGGCCTGTTGTGCTTTCCGAGCACCACGCTCTAGAAACTTTCAAATGTTGATTGGGGGAGCCTGTATCCAGCTAAAGGGAGCCTGGCAAGTGGGAGGCTTTCAAAAGAGAGACAAATGAGAACTCAGGGACAGCATGTTCCTGCTAGTGTGAAGGGCAAGGCTGGCAGATGTATGGAATGCTGGATGACTAGAGATATTGAGGCTCTGGTCAAGCGAAAGAAGTAGTTATATCTGAGATATGGACAGCTGGAATCAAATAAATCCCTTGAAGAGTACAGGAGGTATAGGAATATACTTAAGAAGGATGTGGGTGGGGGAGAGGTGAAAAAATGAGGTATGAGATAGCTTTGGCAGATAAGATTAAGAAGGATCAAAAGAAATTCTACAAGTATATCTTACATGTGAAAGAGTAACTAGGGAGAGAAAAGGGCACCGTAACGATCAACGAGGCCAGCTATTTGTGGAACCACAGGAGATGAGTGAGATCCTAAACGCATAGGTCACGTCAGTAATTACTGTGGCGAAAGACATGGAAGCTAGGGAACTTGAAGAAATAAACAGCTATGTCTATAAGGGTGTCCACATTACAGAATAAGAGTTGCCATACGTCTTAAAACACATATAGGTAGTTAAGTCCCCAGGACTTGATCAAGTGTATCCCAGGACATTGTGGGAAGCTAGGGCCCTTAGCAGATATATTTGTACCTTTGATAGCCACAGGGGAGGTGCCGGAAGATTGGAGGGTGCCTAATGTTGTACCATTATTAAAGAAAGGCTGTAAGGAAAACCCAGGGAACTATAGATCGCTGAGCCTGATGTCAGTAGTAGGTAAGTTGTTGGAAGGGATGCTGAGAAACAAGATCTACATGCAATTGGAAAGGCAAAGATTTATTAAGGATAGTCAGCATGGCTTTGTGTGTGGGAAATCATGTCTCACAAACCTGACTGAGTTTTTTGAAGAGGTGACCAAGAACATAAATGAAGGCAGAGCGATAGACCTTGTCTGCATGGAATTTAACAAGGCCTTCGACAAGGTTCTGCATGGTAGACTGGCTCGTAAGGTTAGAACACATGGGATCCAGGGAAAGTTAGCCAACTGGATACAAAATTGGCTTGATGGTAAGAAAAGGAGGGTTGTGACCAATAGTGTGCTGCAAGGATTGGTATTGGGTCCAATGTTGTTTGTCATTTATATAAACAATTTAGATGAGAATATAGGAGGCGTGATTAATATGTTTGCGGATGACATCAAAATTGGTGGTATAGTGGACAGTGAAGAAGTTTTAGAGTACAACTGTATCTTGATTAACTCAGCCAGTGGGCTGATGAATGGCAAATAAAATTTAACTTAAATAAATGTAAGGTGTTGCATTTGGTAAGACAAACCATGGCAGGACTTACACAATTCATGGTAGGGCCTTGGGGATGTTGCCAAAGAGAGACCTAGGGATGCAAGTACATAGTTCCTTGGCATCACAGATAGACATGGTGATGAAGAAGACGTTTGGCATGCTTGCCTTCACTGGTACAGGAGTTGGGACATCATGTTATAGCTTACAAGACATTGGTATGGTCACATTTGGAGTACCATGTACAATTCCCGTTACCCTTGCTATTGGAAAGATGTTATTGACTGGAAAGGGTACAAAAACAATCTACAATGATATTACCGAGACTGGAAAGTTTGCAATATGAGGAGAGGCTGGATAGGTTGAGACTTTTTTCCCTGGAATGTTGGAGGCTAACAGATGACTGAATAGAGATTTATAAAATCACGAGGGCATAGATAAGGTGAATAGTCAAGGTTTTTTTCCCCCAAAGTGGGGTGGGGGGGGGGGGGTGGGGGGTGGGTGGAAGGGTCAAAACCTAGAGGGTCTAAGTTTAAAGTGGATGGGGAAAGATTTAAAAGTGACCTGAGGGGCAACTTTTTCACACAGAGGGTGGTGCATATGTACAATGAACAGCCAAATGAAGTGGTAAATGCAGGTACAGTTACATCATT
This sequence comes from Hemiscyllium ocellatum, assembly GCF_020745735.1. Taxonomy (NCBI): domain Eukaryota; kingdom Metazoa; phylum Chordata; class Chondrichthyes; order Orectolobiformes; family Hemiscylliidae; genus Hemiscyllium; species Hemiscyllium ocellatum. Next base: position 593,715 of record NC_083431.1, on the reverse strand, counting down.
TAAAAGACATTTGGATTGGTACATGGATAGGAAAGGTTTAGAGGGATATGGGACAAATGCAGATAAATGGGACTAGTTCAGGTTCGGAAACCTGGCTGGGAAAGACGAGTTGGACCAAAAGGTTTGTTTCCATGCTATATGACTCTATGACAACACACTTTGCAGGGGCTTTATAAAAGAAAATAACACTTAAACATTTTGGGAAATGTTAAGAAAAATGACCAAAATATTTCAACAAAGAGGTGGTTTTAAGGAGCGCCTCAAAATAAGAAAGAAAGATAGACAGATTAAGTGCTGGGAAGGTGTGGGGAGGGAGTTGCAAAACTCAGTTACAAACCGAGGCAGCTGGAGGGATAGTCACCAAGGGTGAAGCAATTACCACTAGAGATGTTCAAGTCAGGGTGCCAAGAGGAATGTAGTGGTAATAGAGCACAGCACGGTCAGAAGATTGACATGCTTCCCTGCAGCAAAAAATATGAGGTCAGATGGCCGTGTTGTCTGCCCAGTGCCAGGGTTCAGGATATTTGCTCCCGGCAGAAGAAAAATTTGCAGTGGGAGGAGGAGGATCCTACATGGTCCATGTAGGCACCAATGACATAGGTAGAACTAGGAAAGAGGTTTTACATATCCACTATGAGGAGCTAGGCACAATATTAGGAAGTAGATCCTCTAAGATAATAATTTCTGGATTGTTATCTGACCTTGTGCAAGTTGATACAGGGTAAATAAGGTTTGAGAGATGAATATGTCGATTCTGCTTGGTGGGTCACTGGTGCCAATACTGAGGAAGGTGGGAACTATACCATTGGGATAGCCTACATCTGAACCATTGAGGAATGGAAGTTCTTGGGAACTGGATAACTAGAGAAGTAGCACGGGTTTAAACTAAGTAGTGGGGGGCTAAGGGTCAAATTTGAAAAGTTGTGGTGACTCAAGCAGTGGGGAAAAGGCATTAGTGGAAGAAATTATTCTGAGAAGTGATAAACTGAGAATGACAGAAAGGGACAGCAAATACAGATCTAAGAGCAAATCAGCCTATAAGAGTAGAAGTTACAAAAATAATAACATGAAAAAAAAACTTAAAGTACTAAAGTATTTGGGCAGCACGGTGGCACAGTGGTTAGCACTGCTGCCTCACAGCACCAAAGACCCAGGTTCAATTCCAGCCTCAGGCAACTGTCTGTGTGGAGTCTGCACATTCTCCCCACATCTGCGTGGGTTTCCTCCAGGTGCTCCAGTTTCCTCCCACAGTCCAAAAATGTGCAGGTGAGGTGAATTGACCATGCTAAATTGCCTGTAGTGTTAGGTGAAGGGGTAAATGTAGAGGAAAGGGTCTGGGTGGGTTGCTGTTCGGAGGGTCGGTGTGGACTTGTTGGGCTGAAGGGCCTGTTTCCACACTGTAAATAATCAAATCTAATCTAATTTGAATTCAAAAAACTAAATAGATAAACCTATAGTTCACACTGTAATAAATAAGAATGATCTAGTGGTCATTACTGAGATGGCTGCAAGATGACTTATATTGGGATCAGAATATTGAAGGTTTTATAACATTTAGGAAGGACAAGACGCTATGAAAGGGTGGAGGAGCAACACTATTAATTATAGGTGATGTTAGCACAATAGAAAGGATGACCTAAGTTCAGGAAACCAGGGGATTAAAGCAATCTGGGTAGAGATGAGGAATGGTAAAGGCAAGAGGTCACTTGTGGGAGTGTACAGGCCCTCTAGCAGTAACCACATGGTGGGACTGGGTAACAAGGAAGAAATAATGGGAGCTTGTCTGAAGGGTACTGCAATTATCAAGGAGTGGGGGCAAGAATTCTAAATTATATATGGACTGGAAAAATGAAATGGGAAAAAAGTAGCTTAGATGAAGAATTCATTGAATGTTTTTGGAAAATTTCTTACACTAGCATGTCACGGCACCAATCAGACAGCGGACTATGCGAAATTTGGTTTTGACCAACAAGATAGGAATAATTACTGACTGTAGTGATTGAAACAAGGTCAGCCAGATGGACCACACTGAATATCAGGGAGCCCTGGCTAACAGATCAAAACAGGAGTATCAGACAAACTGTCACTCTGAGAGCTGACTCTTGAGTGAGCTAGATCAGTGACAAGGACTTTTCATGCATAAATAAGGGATGGCTTGGTGAAGGAATACCAGCCTCTATGGAGTTATTTCACTGACCTCATTATGAAAGCTTCCCTCGGTAGCAGTGATCATAACATGATTGAATTTTACATACATTTTAAGGGGAAGTATTTTAGGTCCAAGACTATTATTTTGAATTCAAACAAGGGCAATTATGACAGTATGAAAAGAGACCAGGGGCCTAGCAATTTAGGTAAAGGGAAAGGCAACAGAGACACAGTAGTTTCCTCAGGTCCCTTTTAAATCTTTCCTCTCTCACTTTAAACTTATACCCTCTAGTTTTGGACTCTCCTATGTTGGGGAAACAACTTTGGCTCTTTATCTTATCTATGCCCCTCATGATTTTATAAACCTCTATGAAACTTACCCCTCAGTCTCCGATGCTCCAGGAGAAAAATGTCCCAGCTTATCTAGCCTCTCCTTTCAACTCCAACATTCCAGTCTCAGTAACATCCTTGCAATTCTTATTTGCACCCTTTCCAATTTAATAACATCCTTCCTCTAGCAGTAACTGTATGCACTACTCCAAATGTGGCCTTATCAAAGTCTTGTACAGCCGTAACATGACGTGCCAAATCCAATATTCAATGCTCTAACCATTGAAGGCAAGCGTGCCAAACACCTTCTTCACCAGCCTGTCTACCTGTGATGCCACTTTCCAGGAACTATGTGTCTACACCCCTAGGTCTCTCTGATTGACACCTTCCCAGGGCCCTACCATTAACTGTGTAGGTCCTGCCCTGGATTGTCTTACCAAAATATAACACCTCGCATTTATATGCATTAAACTTCATCTGCCAGTCCTGAGGCCATGGGCCCAATTTACCAGGAATCCATTGTACTCTTGGATAACCTTCTTAACTGTCCACTATATCACCAATTTTGGTGTCATCCATAAACTTACTGACCACATTTCCTACATTCTCATTCAAATTGTTTATATAAATTACAAACAATAGCGGACCCAGCACTGATTCTTGCCTCATACCACTAGTCACAGACCTCCAGTATAAACAACAACCCTCTGTCTCCTCCCATCAATCCAATTGGCTGGCTCTCCCTGGATTCCATGTGATCTAACGTTACTAACTAGTCAACTGTGCAGAACATTGTTGAAGGTTCACATGTTGTGACACAGCTCTGGGGCACATGGGATTTAAACCCAGATCTTCTGCCCGAAGGCAGGAACGATAGCGATAGGGGATTCATTACTTATGAGAACAGACAAGCATTTCTGCAGCTGCAGGTGTGATTCCACTGAGTAGCTGCATGGTATCCTGAAGGTAGAGGGTGATAAGACAGAGACCATGGTACACATTGGTACCAACAATATAAAATGAGGTATGAGGTCTTGCATCATGAATTCAGAGAACTAGGCAGTAGATTAAAAAGCAGGACCTCTAAGGTTGCAATTCTGGAATATGCCTGGTGCCACATACTACTGAGTACACAAATAGGAGAATATGGCAGATTAAATGCGTGACTCAAACGTTGGTGCAAGAGGGAGAGTTTTTGATTTCTGGATCACTGGAATCATTTCTGGGGAATACGGGATCTGTACAACTGGGATGGTCTGCACATGTACCAGAATGGGCTAACATCCTTATGGTTTGGTTTGCTAGTTCTATTGGGAAAGGTTTAAATTAGTTTAGTAGAATCAAGGGACGCAATGTGTTAGTTTAATATTAACACAGCATAACTTGCAAAAGGAATCAAAGCAGAGTGAGTTCAGCCATGCGCTGTCTCAGAGAAGTAAAGCGGGACTGGATGGCCTCTAATCCTAGGTGTACTAGAGGTAAGCAGATAAGTTAAGGGTATGAAATAATGTATAGAGCTGCAATGTTAGATTAGATTACTTACAATGTGGAAACAGGCCCTTCGGCCCAACAAGTCCACACCGACCCGCCGAAGCGCAACCCACCCATACCCCTACATTTACCCCTTACCTAACACTACGGGCAATTTAGCATGGCCAATTCACCTGACCCGCACATCTTTGGACTGTGGGAGGAAACCGGAGCACCCGGAGGAAACCCACGCAGACACGGGGAGAACGTGCAAACTCGACACAGTCAGTCGCCTGAGTTGGGAATTGAACCCGGGTCTCAGGTGCTGTGAGGCAGCAGTGCTAACCACTGTGCCACCGTACCGCCCGGATGTTGTTGCCATCACAGAGACATGTTTGATGAAGGGACAGGTCTGACAATTTAACATTCCAGGGTATAGGATCTTCAGGCAGGACAGGAGAGGGTGCAAAATGGAGGAGTCAGAGTTGTCAAAAGAGGCTTTGTGGATAGAATTCAGAAATAAAAGGGGGCAGTCACACTGTTAGGAGCATATTACAGGCCCTCAAGTGGTCAGTGGGCAATTGAGGAGCAGATATTTAAGTAAGGCTGTTGACATAGTCTGTTGTGGTTCTGCTCGCCGAGCTGGAAGTTTTTGCTGCAAACGTTTCGTTCCCTGGCTAGGGAACATCATCAGTGCTGTTGGAGCCTCGTGTGAAGCGCTGCTTTGATGTTTCTTCCGGTATTTATAGTGGTTTGTTCTTGCCGCTTCCGGGTGTCAGTTTCAGCTGCAGTGATTTGTATGTGGGGTCCATGTCGATGTGTCTGTTGATGGATGTTCTTGCCGTTTCCGGGTGTCAGTTTCAGCTGTAGTGGTTTGTATATGGTGTCCAGGTCAATGTGTCTGTTGATGGAGTTTGGGGATGAATGCCATGCTTCTAGGAATTCTCTGGCTGTTCTCTGTCTGGCTTGTCCTATGATAGTGGTGTTTTCCCAGTCAAATTCATGTTGCTGGTTGTCTGAGTGTATGGCTACTAGAGATAGCTGGTCGTGTCATTTTGTGGCTAGCTGATGTTCATGGATGCGGATTGTTAGCTGTCTTCCTGTTTGTCCTATATAGTGTTTTGTGCAGTCCTTGCATGGTATTTTGTAAACTACGTTAGTTTGGCTCATGCTGGGTATTGGGTCCTTTGTTCTAGTGAGTTGTTGTCTGAGCGTGGATGTTGGCTTGTGTGCTGTTATGAGTCCTAAGGGTCGCAGTAGTCTGGCTGTCAGTTCTGAGACGCTCCTGACGTATGGTAGAGTGGCTAGTCCTTTTGGTTGTGGCATGTCCTCGTTCCTCGGTCTATCTCTTAGGCATCTGGTGATAAAGTTGCTTGGGTATCCGTTTTTGGTGAATACCTTGTATAGATGTTCCTCTTCCTCTTTTCGCAGTTCTGGTGTACTGCAGTGTGTTGTGGCCCTTTTGAATAGTGTCCTGATGCAGCTTCGTTTGTGTGTGTTGGGGTGGTTACTTTCATAGTTTAAGACTTGGTCTGTGTGTGTTGGTTTCCTGTGTACCCTTGTGGTGAATTCTCCGTTGGGTGTTCTCTCTACTAACACGTCTAGGAATGGGAGTTGGCTATCCTTTTCCTCTTCTCGTGTGAATCGGATTCCTGTGAGTGTGGCGTTGATGATTCGGTGTGTTTTTTCTATATCTGTGTTTTTGATGATTACAAAGGTGTCATCAACATATCTGATCCAGAGTTTGGGTTGGATTTGTGGTATGGCTGTATGTTCTAACCTTTGCATAACTGCCTCTGCTATGAGTCCCAAGATTGGTGATCCCATGGGTGTTCCGTTGATTTGTTCGTATATCTGATTGTTGAATGTAAAGTGTGTGGTGAGGCACAGGTCCAGTAGTTTAAGTATGCCGTCCTTGTTGATAGGTTTGGCCTCCTGTGTTCTGTTATGTATGTCCAGTAGGTTGGCTATTGTTTCTCTGGCTAGGGTTTTGTCAATTGAAGTGAACAGTGACATAGTCTCTTATGGTAGGCCCATCCAGAAGATTAAGATGCATGGGATCCATAGTGACTTGACCACTTGGATTCATAATTGGCTTGTCCATAGAATGGTAGTGGTAAAGGGTGTTTTTCAGGCTGGAGACCTGTGACTGGTGGTGTTCTGATCTGTACTGGGACCTCTGATGTTTGTAATAAATATAAATTATTTGGATGAAAATGCAGATGGGTGGGTTAGTAAGTTAGCAGACAACACAAATATCAGTAGAATACTAGTTAGTGTAGAAGGTTGTCAAAGGATATAGCAGGATATAGATCCGTTGCAGATATGGGCAGAAAAATGGCAGATGGAGTTTAATCTGAGTAAATGTGAGATGTTGCGTTTTGGGAGAGCAACACTACTATTATAGGACAAGCCAAACAGAGAACAGCCAGGGAATTCCTACAGGCATGGTACTCGTCCACAGATTCAATCAATAAGTACATTTGACCTGGACCCAATATACCGGCCACTGCAGCGGACAGCTGGCACTGACAACCAGAAGCGGCAGGTACAAATCACTACAAATGCCAGTGGAAACATCACAGAAGCGCTTCACAGGAGGCTTCCAAGCACTGAGGATGTCACCTAGACAGGGGATGAAACGTCTGCAACACAAATTTCCAGCTCGGCGAACACAAGCACAACAAGCACCCGAGCTACAAATCTTCTTCCAAACTTTGAACACCTATGGGCGAGAGACGCTAAGACAAGCCAGGAAATGGGAATCCTGTGCCAACCGCCTAAGCGCCACATATGAACAACTCCGGTTCCTGCACGAATGCCGAAAGAATCGAATCCTTCCACCATGTGTCAGATACAACCCGCAAGCGAGGGACACAGCCAGAAAGAACGGATTCAGGATGATCCAGGTAATGATTACAGACGCACACAACAGACTACACAAATACAGATAAGAAATTGTGTGCCAAAAATCGCTAATTTCAAAAACCACCAATCAGGAATGGACCCGGACCATAGAACAGGCCGTCACCATAGGGCAGAACAGGACCACACCACAAAAAAATGGCACTAAAAGAAAAAGTGGCCAAACTAACACACAACAGAGAGGACACCACAACACATTCCTGGATTAGAAACCTCTCCCACAGACAGCTCATGGACACGGAAAAAACAAAAATGGCAAAAGGACTCGACTAAACCACAGAGATGCCAAGACAACAGACTTCCTAGCAGCACTAGAATGCACACTCAGGAACAATGGATTGACAGAAGAGACACAACATACAGTGAGACAAAGTATCGTACCCCTGATAACAAGGAAAAGACAAACACGTAACCTCAACACCAAGGAGAGGGAAGCACTAAAAACACTAAGAAACGATAAGAACATAATCATACTACCAGCAGACAAAGGCAGAATGACGGTCATCCTGGACAAAGCAAAGTACATCCAAAAAGCACAACAACTACTTGCAGATACCAACACTACCAAAAGAGGGAGTTTGACCCCACCCCACAGCTCACCAATAGGATAAACAACACACTGAGGAACCTACAAAAAAAATGGACAGATAACCAGGTTTGACCTACATAGAATGAAACTGGAAAGCAACAACACCCCCAGACTCTATGGACTACCTAAAGTGCACAAACCAAACATCCCACTCAGACCCATAGTATCACTACCAGGGACACCATCACACAAACTGGCTAAAGAACTACAGCAGAAACTGAAACACCTGATCAGCCGATCCAGATACTCTATACAGTCAACACAGGAATTCTTGGACATCATCCGAAATATACACATAGACAAGGAAGAAACTATGGTCTCATTCGATGTAACGACATTGTTCGCCTCTATCGACAAAACCCTAGCCAGAGAAACAATAGCCAACCTGCTGGACATACAGAACAGACAACAAGATGGGGGAACCTATCAACAAAGACTGCATACTCAAACTACTGGACCTGTGCCTCACAACACACTTCACATTGAACAACCAAATATATGAACAAATCAACGGCACACCCAAGGGCTCACCCATCTCTGGACTCATAGCAGAAGCGGTAATGCAAAGGTTAGAACAAACAGTCTTACCGCAAATTCAACCCAAATTCTGGATATGTAGATGATACCTTTGTAATCATTAAAAACACAGAAATAGAGAACACACACCGAATCATCAATGCCACACTCACAGAAATCCGATTCACTAGAGAGGAAGAAAAGGACAACTAACTCCCATTCCTAGACGTGATGGTACAGAGAACACCGAACGGAGAATTCAGCACAAAGGTATACAGGAAAGCCACACACACAGACCAAGTCCTAAACTACGAAAGTAACCATCCCAACACACACAAAAGAAGTTGCATCAAGATACTGTTCAAAAGGGCCACAACACACTGCAGTACACCAGAACTACAAAAAGAGGAAGAAGAACACCTCTACAATGTATTCGCCAAAAACGGATACCCACGCAATTTCATCAACAGATGCCGAAGGGAAAGACAACGCAACGAGGACATGCCGCAACCCAAAGGACTAGCCACACTACCATACATCAGGAGCATTTCCGAACTGACAGCCAGACTGCTGCGACCACTAGGACTCATAACAGCACACAAACCAACAGCCACTCTCAGACAACAACTCACCAGGACAAAGGACACAATACCCAGCATGAGCAAAACCAATGTCGTGTATAAAATCCCATGCAAGGACTGCACAAAACACTACATAGGACAAACAGGAAGACAGCTAATGGTCCGCATCCATGAACACCATCTAGCCAGGAAACGACATGACCAGCTATCCTTAGTAGCCACACACTCAGATGACAAGCAACATGAATTCGACTGGGACAACACTACTTTTATAGGACAAGCCAAACAGAGAACAGCCAGGAAATTCCTAGAGGCATGGCATTCATCCAAAGATTCAGTCAATAAGCACATCAACCTGGACCCAATATACCGGCCACTGCAGCGGACATCTGGAACTGACAACCGGAAGCAGCAGATTCAAACCACTACAAATACCAGAGGAAACATCACAGAAGCGCTACACAGGAGGCTCCCAAGCACCGAGGATGTCACCTAGACAGGGGACGAAACGTCTGCAACACAAATTCCCAGCTCGGTGAACAGAACCACAACAACGAGCACCCGAGCTACAAATCTTCTCCCAAACTTTGGGAGATCAAATGTTAAGGAAAGGTATACAATTAATGGCAGGATCCTGAACAGCCTAGATGCACAGAAGGATCATGGGGTTCAGTCCATAGCTCCCTGAAAGTGGCTACACAAGTGGATAGGGTGGTAAAGAGAGTGTATGGCATGCTCCTCTTCATTCATCAGGGAATTAAGTACAAAAGTCAGGATATCATGTTGCAGTTTTATAAAACTTTGGCAAGGTCACACTTAGAGTGTCACATTCAATTCTGGTGGCCACATTAGGAAGGATATGGAGTGTTTGGAGAGGGTACAGAAGAGGCTTACTAGAATGCTGCCTGGATTAGAGGGTAAGGAGAGGCTAGAAAAAGTCAGGTTGTTTTCTCTGGAGTGGCAGAGGCTGAGGGGAAGCTTGATAGAAGTCTACAAAATTATGACATGCATGGGTAGGGTTGACAATCAGAATCTTTTTCCTGGAGTTGAAATGTCTAATACTAGGAGGCATGCAATTAAGGTGAGGTAGAAAAGTTCAAAGGAGATGTGAGGGGCAAGTTTTTTACACAGAATGGTAGGAGTGTGGAATCTACTGCCAGGATAGTGGTAGAGGCAGATATAATGAGATGTTTAAGGGGCTTTTAGATAAACACATGAATATGCAAGGAATAGAGGGATATGGACCAAGAACAGGCAGAAGTGATTAATTTGGCACCATATTTGGCATAACATTGTTTGCAGAAAGACCTGTTCCTGTGTTGTACTGTTCTATGTTCCATATGCAGGGGAAAGTGAGGACTGCAGATGCTGGAGACCCTGATGAAAGGCTTTTGCCCAAAACATCGATTTTCATGCTCCTCAGATGCTACCTGACCTGCTGTGCTTTTCCAGCACCACTCTAATCTTGACTATGTTCCATATGCAGTCAATTCACAAAGGCATGTCAAAATAGTGGTATGGTAAATATATTAAGGAATTTCAACTACTCCGATATTAATTGGGATATGCATGCTATAAGGGGTCTAGAGGAGGCTGATTTCTTGAAATGTATACAGGAGAGCTTTTTATCTGCTGAAAATGTGTTGCTGGAAAAGTGCAGCAGGTCAGGCAGCATCCAAGGAACAGGAGATTCGACGTTTTGAGCATAAGCCCTTCTTCAGGAGAGCTTTTTATGTCAACATGCAGATGGTCCTACAAAGGATGATGCAATGCTGATTCTAATTCAGGAGAATGAACCCAGATAGCTGTTCGAGATGACAGTGAAGCAGCATTTTAGTGATAATGACCACAATTCTTTATGTTTTAAGTTTGTTTTGGAAAAGATGAAAGATGACCTACAAAAATAGAGTTTTGATTTGGAATAAAGCAGATTTTATTAAAAAAAAGATATCTGGCTAAAATAGACTGGGACCAGCTACTTGATGGAAAAGCTACAGCAAAGAACAGTGGAAAACATTCAAAAAGTGACTGGGGTAAGTACAGACCCAATATGTTTTATTTAGGGTGAAATGTAGCAGTAACAAGCCCAGATAACCTTGGAGGACTATAGGAAATGCAGGGAGAAACTCGAGACAACAAGTAGGAAAACAAAGAGTGTGCATTAGAAACTGTTGGCAGGCAGGATTAGGGAGAATCCCAACACAATCTACAACTGTATCACGGGGAAGAGAATAATCAAGGAAAAGATAGGGTCTTTAGGAACAAAGGGGTCAATCTTTGTGTGAAGCCAGAGGACATTGGTAGAGTGTTAAATTAGCCTACCTTTACTAGGTGGTGGGGGGAGGGAACGGCGGTGCAAGTACAGAATTCGAGAAGATCAACTATAAAGACCTTGAGCAGAACAAGGTAAGAAGTGAGGAAATATTAGACATTTGGCAGATTTAAAAGTGGACATATCTCCAGGTCCAGATGAGCTATATCCCAGACTGCCGCGGAGATAAGGTAGGGAAATACAGGGACCCGCACCTAAATTTTTAAATCATCTTGGACCAGAGGAGAAATGCCAGAGGGCTGGAGGACAGCTAATGTGATTCCATTTAAAAGGAACCACGGGGACAAATTTTTCATGCAGAGTGTGGTGCATGTATAGAATGAGCTGCCTGAGGAAATGATGGAGGCTGACACAATTACAAAAGTTAAAAGGCATCTGGATGGGTATATGAATAAGAAGGGTTAGAGGGATATGGACCAAATGCTGGCAAATAGGACTAGGTTTATCTGGGATATCTGTTTGGCGTACACAAGTTGGACCAAAGGGTCTGTTTCCGTGCTGTTCATCTCTCTGACTCTATGACTCATTTTGCAAGAATAGTGATAGAGGTAGGTGAGGGAACTATAGACCAGTGAGTCTAACATTAGTGGTAGGGAAACAATTGGAGAAAATAGGAAGGAGAAAATTCATCTCTATTGAGAGATACAAGGCATGATCAGGCACAGTCAGTATGGCTTTGTTAGATGAAGATCATGCTTAACAAATCTGGTGGAATTTTTCAAGGGGGTGACCAAGTATTTGGATGAGTGCAGGGCAACTGAAGCAGCTTATATGGATTTCAGCAAGGCCTTTAACAAGGTCCCACAGGGAAATTGATAAAGAAGACAAAAGCACATGGGTAAATTGGCGAATTGAATTCAAAACTGGCTAGTTACAGGAGACACAGGGTGGTGGTAGAAAGCTATTTGTGTGGCTGGTCCCTTATAGATAGTGATATTTATAAATGATTTAGATGAAAACATGGGAGGAATGATAAGTAGGTTTGCCGTTGATTTAAAGATTGGCTAGATTGTTGACAGTTAGGAAAAATGTGTAAGAATACAGGAGGATATAAACGGATTGGTTCGACAAGACCGTCCAAACCCACACCACTTCTATCTAGAAGGATAAGGGCAGCAAATATATGAACATGACCACCTGCAAGTGCCCCTCCAAACCACTCACCATCCTGATTTGGAAATATCTTGCCATTCCTTTACCGTCACTGGGTCAAAATCCTGGAATTCCCTCACTGAGGACATTGTGAATTAACTTATAGCACACAGACTGCAGGGGTTCAAGAAGGCAGCTCACCATCACCTTTTCAAGGGCAACTACGGACAGGCAATAAATACTGGCAAGCCAGTGAAGCCCACATCCTACAAGTGAATAATTGTTTCTTTAAGAATCAGTGGAAGATGTTTTTTTTTAACCCTGATAAATCTGTTGTGATGCACTTTGGAAGAAAGGACAAGACAAGGAAGTACTAACTGAATGACAAGACACTGGGACATTCAGATGAACAGACATCTTGGGGTGCATGTCCACAGATCCCTAAAGGTATCAGGGCATGTTAATAGGGCAGTTACAAAGGCATATGGGATGCCTGCCTTTATCAGTCATGGCATAGACCCCAAGACCAGGAAGGTCACGTTGAAGTTGTGCAGGAATTTGTTTCAGCCACAGTTGGAATACTGTGTCACCACGCTGTAGGAAGGATATGGTTGCATTGGAGGGGGTGCAAAGTTGACTCACCAGCAGGTTGCCTGCGATGGAGTATTTCAGCTTGAGTTATTTTTCTTTACAGCAGAAAAGGTTGATAGGCTCATGTTAGAGATTAATAAGATTAATAAGATGAGAAAGGGCATTGTCAGGGTGAACAGAAAACAGCTGTAAAACAGTCAAGTGGTCAATAAGAAGGAGATACAAGTTTAAAGTGAAAGGCAGGAGTGGATTTGAGGAAAAAACATTTTCACGAGAAGGCAGTGAATGTCTGAAATATAGGGGATGTAGTTGAGGTAGAAAACCTCACAATCTTTAAAAAGCTTGTTGATGAACACTTGGAATGCACATTCAAAGCTATGGGTCTAATATGGGAAAGTGGAACCACTATGACTGGAATATACTTTTGGCAATACAATTCAATGGCTAAAGAGCCTCTTCTCTACGATATGATTCCATGAAGGTAGGGACATTACTGCTGTGATTGTGTGTGTGTTGTAATAACTGTCCTTTGGGTTTTGAATGCATTAATAAACCTTACTTTGTTTGCACCCTAAGGAATTTGCTACATGTCATTTTAAAATTGGATTTCAGAAACAAAGGCTTTAGGAAAAACATCACTAGCTATTTCAAAATGAGAAAAGAAACGTCAGCTTATGCACAGAAGAAGACCATAAAATAATTAATTTCACTTCTCACTCTTGTCCATAACACAGACAAGGATTTGCTTGATAGTACAGAGGTGGAAACAAAGATGCAGATATGTAGTTAGGTGTTTATCTTCAGGTCAACAATGATTCTAGGATTCTGCACAGCCTCAGAGATCATGAATTGGGAGGTAGGGAATGTAGTACTGGGGGCAGAAGGCAATGAATTCTGTCTTCCCAATGTTTAGTTTGAGGAATTTTATGCCCATCCAATACTGATTTCTGATAATTTCACAATCATGGAGGGTGTGGTGAAGATGAGTGTAAGTATCATATTTGCAAAAACTGGCACTGTTTTCAGATGATGTCACCTGTGGGTGAGAGTTAGATTAAAAGTAGGAGCTGGTCAAGGATAGATACCTGAGGACACTAGAGGGAACAATAAGTCATCGCTAAAGAAGTAATATTATACAAACTAATGGGGCTAAAGGCACATAAGTCCCCAGCCCTGATGGCTGAAAAGGATCCTAGGATCCTAGAAGAGGTAACTACAGAGATTATGGATGCATTGATTATAAGTTTCCAAAAATCATTGCATTCTGGAAAAGTGTCAGAGGATTGTGACACTAATGTGACACTCCCATTCAAAAATGGAGTGAAGCAAAAGTGGGTAGCTATAGGTCGATTAGCCTAACATCCATGTTGGAAATATCTTGGAATCCATTATTAAGGAAATAATAATATATCATTTAAAAATTTAAACCTAATCAAGTAGAGTTAGCATTGCTTCATGAAAGAGAAATCGTGTCTGACTAATTTAATAGAGCTTTTCAAGGAAATCTCAACTTGAGCGAATAAAAGGGAACCAGTAGATGGATTTGGACAAGGTGTGTATTAGAAGCAGCATATTGGCATGGATAGAGAATTGACTTACGAGCAGGATTTAGCGAGTAAGGATAAAGGATTTTTTTCAGGTTGGCAACTTGTGACCAGTGGGGCTCCACACTGATCATTGTTGGGACTGCTTACAATATATGTTAATAACTTGGATCAAGGAAATGAATGTACTGTAGTCAAATTTAGGTAGAAAGGCAGGTTGTGGGAGTCATACAAACAATTTACAAAGGGATATTTATATATTGAGCAAGTGGGCAATAAGTTGCCAAATGGAGAATAATGTCAAAAAATGCAACTTATTAATTTTGGAAGAGAGAGCAAAATAACAATATTATTTAAATTGAGAAAAACTGCAGAAAGCTGCAACACAAAGGGACTTGGGGATACTTGTGCACAAAACACAGGAAGTTAGCACATAGATGAATACGTAATCAGGACTGATAATGGAATGTTGGCTCTTATTTCAAGGGGGTTACAGTATAAGAGTAGGGAATTCTTATTGTCATTGTACAAGGTGCTGGTAAGATCACACCTGGAGTACTGTGAGTAGTTTTGGTCTTATTATTTAAAGGGGAAAGTGAGGCCTGCAGATGCTGGAGATCAGAGTTGAAGAATGTGGTGCTGGAATAGCACAGCCGGTCAGGCAATATCCGAGGAGCAGGAGCGTCGATGTTTCGAGCATAAGCTCTTTATCAGGAATGACGGGGTGGCCGAAGGGGACTGAGAGATGAATGGGGGGGGGGGGGGGGGGGGGGGCGGAAGGTAGCTGGGAATGTGATAAGTAGATGAAGTTGGGGTTAAAGGCAATAGGTCGGAGAGAAGGGTGGAGCGGATAGGTGTGAAGGAAGATGGACAAGTAGGACAGTTCAAGAAGGCATGCTGAGTTGGAAGGTTGGATCTAGGATAAGGTCAGGGGAAGAAGAAATGGAGAAACTGGTGAAATCCACATTGATCCCTTGTGGTTGGAGGGTCCCAAGGTGGAAGATGAGGCATTCTTCCTCCAGATGTCGGGTGGCTAGAGTTTGGCGGTGGACGAGGCCCTGGACTTGCATGTCCTTGGCAGGGTGGGAGGGGGAGTTATAGTGGTTGGCCATTGGGCGGTGGGGGTCTTCAGTGTATGTGTCCCAGAGATGTTCTCTGAAACATTCCTGGAGGAGGGGCCACGCTCTCATTCCTGGTGAAGAGCTTATGGTCGAAACGTTGACTCTCCGGTTCCTCGGATGCTGCCTGACTGGCTGTGCTTTTCCAGCACCATACTCTTCGACTCCCATTATTTAAGGAAAGGTATTGTTCATTGGAGGCAATTCAGAGAAGCTTCACTAGGACGATCCCAGGTATGGAGGGATTGCTTTATGTACTAAACAGATTGGGACTCTACTCTTTGGAGTTTAAAAGAATGAGAGATGATCTCATTAAAACATATAGAGTGCTTAAAGGCTTGACAGGGTAAATGCTCAGAGGATGTTTCTCCTCATGGGGAGTCTAGCACCAGAGGGCATTGTCATAGAGTCATTAAAATATACAGTACTGCAACAGGCTTTTTGAATACATACTTTGGCTCTGTCTTCACAAAAGAGGACACAAGTCAGATATCAGAAATGTTGTAGAATTCAAAATTTAGTGAGAGGGAAGAACTGAGGGAGATCAATATTAGTAGAGAAATGGTGCTAGGAAAATTGAGGGGATTGAAGGTGGATAAATTCCCCAGGGCCTGATAATCTACATCCCAGAGTACTTAAGGAAGTGGCTCTAGAAATTATGGATGCATTGGTGGTCATTTTCCAGGATTCCTTAGACTCTGGAAGAGTCCCTGCATATTGGAGGGTAGCTAATGTTACTCTAATATTCAAAAAGTGCGATAGAGAGAAACCAGGGAATTATAGACCAGTAAGCCTAACATTGATAGTGGGAAAAAATTCTCGAATCCATTATCAAGAACTTTATAGAAGAGCATTTAGAAAGCAGTAGCAGAATCAGACAGAGTCAGCATGTATTTATGAAGGGGAAAGCATGGTTGACAAATCTGTTGGAACTCTATAAAGATGTCACTAGTAGAGTTGACAAGGTGGAGCTAGTTGATATGGTATATTTGGACTTTCAGAAAGTGTTTGACAAAGTCCCGCATAGGCGATTGTTGTGCAAGATTAAAGTGCTTGGGATTGGGGGAAGTGTATTGAGATGGATAAAAAATTGGCTGGCAGAGAGGAAATAAAGAGTAGGAATTATTGGGTCATTTTCAAATTGGCAGGCAGTGACTAGTGATGTGCCACAGGGATTGTGGCCCCAGGACCCCAACCATTCACAATATGTATTAATGTTTGGAGGAGGTAACAAAATGTAATACCTCAAAGTTTGCAAGGTGAGTGGAAGGGTGAATTGTGACAATGATACAGAGATCCTTCAGCATGATTTGGACAGGTTGTGTGAGTGGGCAAATCAATTGCAGATGCAGTATAATTTGGATAAATGTGAGATTATTCACTTTGGAAGCAAAAACAAGAAGGCAGATTACTTACCTGAATGGCTGTGAATTAGGAGACAGGAGTGTGTGGCCGGACCTGGGTGTCATAGAGCGCAGAACAAGTTCTTCGGCCCTCGATGTTGCTCCAACCTGTGAACTATTCTCAGCTCATCCCCCTACTCTATCCCATCATCGTCCATGTACTTATCTAAGGAATGTTTAAATCTCCCTAATGTGGCTGAGTTGACTACATTAGCAGGTAGGGCTTTTCATGCCCTTACCACTCTCTGCGTAAAAAACCTGCCTCTGACATCTGTCTTAAATCTATTACCCCTCAATTTGTAGTTATGCCCCCTCGTACAAGTTGATGCCATCATCCTAGGAAAAAGACTTTCACTGTCCATCCTATCTAATCCTCTGATCATCCCCTTTTAACCTTCTTCTTTCCAATGAGAACAGACCCAAGTCTCTCAGCCTTTCCTCATAAGACCTTTGTTCCAGACCAGGCAACATCCTGTTAAATCTCCTCTGCACCTTTTCCAATGCTTCCACATCCTTCCCAAAATATGGCGACCAGAACTGTACACAATATACCAAGTGTGGCCGCACTAGCCTTTTGTATAGTGGCAGCATGATATTGCGACCCTGGAACTTAATCCCTCTACCAATGAAACCTAACACACTGTAAGCCTTCTTAACAGCACTAGCAACTTGGGCAGCAACTTTCAGGGATCTATGTACATGGACTCTGCATATCTACATTACCAAGAATCTTTCCATTGATCCAGTATTCTGCCTTCCTGTTATTCTTCCCAAAGTGCATCACCTCACATTTAGCTGCATTGAACTCCATTTGCCACCTCTCAGCCCAATTCTGCAGTTTATCCAAATCTCCCTGCAACCTGCAACATTCTTCCACACTGTCCACTATTCCAACAACTTTAGTGTCGTCTGCAAATTTACTAATCCATCCACCTATGCATGCGTCTGAGCCATTTATAAAAATGACAAACAGCAGTGGTCCCAAAACAGATCCTTGTGGCACACCACTAGTAACTGGACTCCAAGCTGAATATTTTCCATCAACCACCACTCACTGCCTTCCTACAGAAAGCCAGTTTCTAATCCAAACTGCTAAATCACCCCCAATGCCATGCCTCTGCATTTTCTCCATCAGCCTACCATGTGGAACCTTATCAAAAGCTTTACTGAAGTCCGTGTATACCACGTCAACTGCCCTAACCTCATCTACATACTTGGTCACCTTCTCAAAAAACTCAATGAGGTTTGTGAGACACAACCAGCCCTTTACGAAACCATGTTGACTATCTGAAATCAAATTGTTGCTTGCAAAGTGATTATAAATCTTATCTCTTATAATCCTTTCCAAAACCTTTCCTACAACAGAAGTAAGGCTCACTGGTCTATAATTACCTGGGTCATCTCTACTGCCCTTCTTGAACAAGGGCACAACACTTGCAATCCTTTAGTCCTCTGGTACTAAACCTGTAGACAATGACGACTCAAATATCAAAGCTAAAGGCTCTGCTATCTCCTCTCTAGCTTCCCAGAGAATCCTTGTGCACCAGTCACTGAAGGTGGGAAAGAAATAGGCAGCAGGTGGTAAAGAAGGCAAATGGTATGTTGGCCTTCATTGTGAGAGGTTTCCAGAACAGGATCAGGGATGTGTTGCTACAGTCATACAGCACCTTGATGAGGCTATACCTAGAATATTGTGTGCAATTTGTTCTCCTTTTCTGAGGAAGGATGCTCTTGATCTTGAGGTAATGCAGCAAAGGTTTACCAGGCTGATTTCAGGGATGGCGGGACTGACATATGAGGAGAGATAGGTAAAAACAATGACTGCAGATGCTGGAAACCAGAGTCTAGATTAGAGTGGTGCTGGAAAAGCACAGCAGTTCAGGCAGCATCTGAGGAGCAGTAAAATCGATGTTTCGGGCAAAAGCCCTTAATTAAGAATACCTGTATGAGGAGAGATGGACTAGGAAATATTTTCGCTGGAGTTCAGATGAGTGAGGGGAGATCTCATAGAGACTTATAAAATTCTAATACTACTAGACAGGGTAGATGCAGGGAGGATGTTTTCAATGGTGGTTGCACGCAGAACCAGGAATCATAGTCTGAGGATTCGGGGTAGACCATTTAGGATGGAGATGTGGAGACATTTCTTCACCCAAAGAGCCGTGAGCCTGTGGAATTCATTACCACAGGAAGTGGTTGATGCCAAAACATTGAATGTATTCAAGAGGCGGCTAGATATAGCATTTGGGGTGATTGGAAAGGAAAGTTACGGGGAAAATCAGAGAATTAGATAGGGTGGACAGGGAGAGCCTTTTTCCAAGTATGGGAATGGCAAACACAAGGGGACACAACTTTAAAGTGAGGGGAGATAGATATAAGACAGATGTCAGAGGTAGTTTCTTTACTCAGAGAGTAGTAAGGATATGGAATGCTTTGTCTGCAACGGTAGTAGATTCGCCAAGTTTAAGTACATTTAAGTCATCATTGAACAGGCATAGGGGACGTACATTGAATAGTATAGGTGGGATGGGCTTCAGATTAGTATGACAGAGTGGTGCAACTTCGAGAGCCGAAGGACCTGTACTGCGCTGTAATGTTCTATGTTCTATAAAAATCAGCCATGATCGTGATGAATGGCAGAGCAGGCTCAAAGGGCCGAATTAGCTCCTCCTGCTCCTATCTTCTGTTTCTAAGATCCAATTCATCCATGTTGATCAGATATCATAAGCTAATCTTGTCCCATTGACCAGCATTTGGCCCATTTTCTTCTAAACCCTTCCTATTCATAAACCCTTCCAGAGGCCTCTTAAATGTTGCAATTGTACCAGCCTCTAATACTTGTTCAGGCAGGATGTTCTATAAACGCACCACCCTCTGTGTGGAAAAGTTGCCCCTTAGGTCCCTTTTAAATCTTTCCCTTCTCACCTGAAACCTTGCCCTCTAGTTTTGGATTACCCTACCCTGGGGAAAAGACCTTTACTATTCACCCTATTAATGACCCTCATGATTTTATAAATCTCTATAAGGTCACCCTTCAGTGTTTGACGCGTCAGGAAAATAGCCCCATTCTATTCAGCCTCTCCCTATAACTCAAAACCTCCAAACCTGGCAATATCCTTATAAATGAGATTTGAGATTTGCAGCTCAGGTTGAGGTTCTGCATGTAGGTTTGTTCGCTGAGCTGGAAGGTTTGGTTTCAGACATTTTGTCACCATACTACGTAACATCATCAGTGAACCTCCGGTAGTATGGCCCACTTTTTATTTATGTTTAGGTTTCCTTGGATCAGTGGCGTCATTTCCTGAGGTGATGTCATTTCCTGTTCTTTTTCCCAGGGGTGGTAACTAGGATCCAAGTCAATGTGTTTGTTGATAGAGTAAAAAGTGAGGTCTGCAGATGCTGGAGATCAGAGCTGAAAATGTGTTGCTGGTTAAAGCACAGCAGGTTAGGCAGCATCCAAGGAACAGGAAATTTGACATTTCGGGCCAGAGCCCTTCATCAGGAAAGGCATAGAGTTGATTGAGTTCTGGTTGTAATGCCATGCTTCTAGGAATTCTCGCGCATATCTCTGTTTGGCTTGTCCTAGATTGGATGTGTTGTCCCAGTTGAAGTGGTGTCCTTCTTCATCTGTATGTAAAGATAGTAGTGGGAGTGGATCATGTTTTGCGGCTAGTTGATGTTCATGTATCCTTGTGGCTAGTTTTCTGCCTGTTTATCCACTGTAGTGTTTGTTACAGCTCTTGCAAGGTATTTGGTCAATGACATTAGTTTTGCTTGTTGTCTGTATAGGCTCCTTCAAGTTCATTAGCTGCTGTTTTAGTGTGTCGTTGGGTTTATGGGGTGCCAAGAGGTCTGAACTGTCTGGCAGTCATTTCTGAGATGTCTTTGATGTAGGGGAGAGTGGCTAGGGTTTCTGGACAATTTTTGTCCACTTGCTTGGGTTTGTTCCTGAGAAATCTGCGGACTGTGTTCATTGGGTACCTGATTTTTTTGAATACACTGTATAGGTGATTTTCCTCTGCTCTTTGTGGTTCCTCTGTGCTGCAGTGTGTGGTGGCTCATTGAAATAATGTTCAAATGCAGCTTTGTTTATAGATGTTGGCTTGAGTGCTCATATAGTACAATATTTGGTCCGTATGTGCTGTTGCCTGTAGATTCTGGTTTGAGGTTCCCCACTGGCTGTTTGCTCTACTGCGACATTTGGAATGGCAGTTTGTTGTTGTTTTCCTCCTCTTTTGTGAATTTTATGACAGTAAGGGTATTATTGATGGCCTTGAAGGTTTCCTCTAATTTGTTTCGTTTAATAATGACAAAGGTGTCATCCATGTAGCGGACCCAAAGTTTGGTTTGGATGGTTGGCAGAGGTGCTTGTTCGAGTCTCTGCTTTACTGCCTCTGCTAAGAAGTCTGATATTGGAGATCCCATTTGTGTCCCGTTGGTTTGTCTGTAGGTTTTGTTGTTGAAGGTGAAGTGGGTGGTAAGGCATAGGTTCACTACTTTGATGATATTGTCCTTGCTGATGAAATTGGTGGTATTTGGTGTATGTGCCTTTGGTTCTTCTAATAGTGTAGTCAGTGTTTCCTTGGCCAGGTTGATGTTAATGGATGTGAACAGGGCTGTTACGTCAAAGGAGACTATTATTTCATCCATTTCTATCTTGGTGTTTTTGATGATCTTCAGGAATTCTTGGTTGGAGTGGATGGAGTGGCATGAGTCTTGTACTAAGTCTTTTGGTCTTTGGTGTAGCTCCTTTGCTAATCTGTAAGTTGGCGTTCCAGGTTGTGAGACTAGGGGTTTGTGAATTTTGGGTAATCTGTAGAAGCATAGTGTGTTGGATCCATCTGGTTTCATTTTTTGGAAGTTGGACTTCCTTATTTCTCCAGATTTCTGAAGAGAATCTGCTGATTTCTTAGCAAGAAACCTAACAGGAAGACAAAACTTGTCCAGAAACCCTAGCCACTCTCCCCTATATCAAGGACATTTTGGAAATGACTACCAGACTATTCAGACCTCTTGGCATCATGGTAGCCCACAAACCCACCAAAACACTAAAACAGCAGCTAATAAAAGACCCTATAGAGACAACAAGGAAAACTAATGTCATTTACAAAATATCTTGCAAGAACTGTAACAAACACTACATTGGACAAACAGCAGAAAACTAGCCACCAGGATACATAAACATCAAACTAGCTGCAAAAAGACATGACCCACTCTCACTAGTATCTTTACTTACAGATGAGGAAGAACACCACTTCATTTGGGACAACACATCCAATCTAGGACAAGCCAAATGGAGTCATGCGCGAGAATTCCATGAAGCATGGCATTCCAACTGGAACTCTATCAACAAACACATTGACTTGGATCCCATTTACCATCCCCTGAGAAAAAAAAACAGGAAATGACATCACCTCAGGAAATGACATCACCAATCCAAAGAAACCTAAACACATAAATAAAAAGTGGGCCATATCACCAGTGCTTCATCCAGAGACTCACTGATGATGTTACCTAGTATTGGTTACAAAACGTCTGAAACCAAATCTTCCAGCTCAGCGAGCAAACTTATATCCAGATCCTTGTAAATCTTTTCTGAACCAACACCTATAATCAAAGCACTGTCCAGTCTCAGAATAAAGGAGCACCAATTTGAGATTGCGATGAGGAGGAATTTCTTCTCACAGAGGATTGTAAGTCTTTGGAATTCTTTGCCAGAGAACTGTGGGGGCAGAGTCCTTGTGTATGTTTAAGTCTGAGATAATCTTTGATCATTTGGAGATTCACGGATTATGGGAAAAGGGGAGCAAAGTAGACATGAGAAATGTTGGATCAGCCATGATCCTGTTGAGTGGTGGACCGGCACAAGGGGCTGAATAGTTTACTCCTGTTCCTATTTCTTAAGGTCTTCTCATGCAATTTTTAACATCCGTTGCATGTATACAATGCATTGTTTTGATTAGTGAAATCTGACATAATGATTATATAAAAGCCATGGAAACTCACCCTCCACTGGATCCAGCACTGAACATACTCCATTGTTCTCTTTGTTTAACCTCTTGTAGAGGTTTGTGTAGAAATGTTGTTCAATTACTTTCTGGAACTGCTGAATCGTTAGTGCAGGAGCTTGAGATTTCAACAGTGTATCCACCTCACCTGGCTGAGAAGAAACTGGTTATTTTCCAGGGTCATAGAGGTCCAGAACACAGAAAAAGGCCTTTTGACCCATGAAGTCTGCAGCAATCAAAAGAACCACCAAATTATTCTAATTCCAATTTCTAGTACTTGGCTCAGAGCTTTGTGTGCCTTGGCATTGTAATTGCACATCTAAATACTTCTTAAACATTATGAGACTTCTGCTTCTACTATCCTTACAGGCAATGAGTTCCAGATTTCCACCATGCTGTCAATGCAAATATTTTTCCTCACACCCCCTCCAAACCTCCTGCCCCTTTCCTAAAATCCATGCCCCCTTGTTATTGATCCCTCCATCAACAGGAAAAGTTTCTACCTGTTTAACCTGTCGATGCCCTCCATAGTTTTATGCATCTCAATCATGTCCTCAGTCTCTCGTGCTCTAAGAAAAACAATCCCAATCTAATCTCTCTCTATAACTATAATTCACTAGCCCAGGCAACATCCTGGTCAATCTCTGCACCCTCTCTAGTATAATCACATCTCTCCTACAATGTGGATTGTAGAAATACACACAATATTCTTGTTGTGGCCTAACCACATTTTTTATACAGTTCCAGCATAGCTTTCCTGCTCTTAAACTCTGTGCCTCAGCTAATAAAGGCAACTATACCACATGCCTTCTTAACTGATTTATCTACTTATCCTGTTACCTTAAGATACCAGTGGACATGCAC
Source organism: Hemiscyllium ocellatum (assembly GCF_020745735.1). Lineage (NCBI taxonomy): Eukaryota > Metazoa > Chordata > Chondrichthyes > Orectolobiformes > Hemiscylliidae > Hemiscyllium > Hemiscyllium ocellatum. Next base: position 570,204 of record NC_083431.1, on the reverse strand, counting down.
TCCCAAAGCTGGTCCTTCATGTTTCCCAGGGTCCTATCATTCATCATGTATTCCCTTTCCTTGTATGTTCTGCTGGTGTGTATCAGCTCACACTTATATGAATTGAATTCTGTTTGTCATTGATAACCCGATCTGCCTAGTTAGTCAACGTCCTTGTAATCTAAGGCTATTCTCACTATTTACCAACTCATTAATTTTTGTGTCATTCATGAATTGATCAACTTTCCTACATTCTTAGACAATAAGGGTCCCATCGCTGTTCCCTTTGGAAAAAGTGGGGTCTGGAGATCAGAGTGTGTTACTGGAAAAGCACAGCAAGCCAGGCAGCATCTGAGGAGCAGGAGATTCAACATTTTGGGCCAGAGCCCTTCATCAGGAATGAGACTGGGAGCCTTAGGGGTGGAGAGATAAGTGGGAGGGCGGTGGATGGAGGTGGGGGTAAAGGTGATAGGTCAGAGTGGAGGGTGGAGTGGATAGGTGGGAAGGAAGATTGACAGATGGAACAGGTCATGAAGATGGTGCTTTTTGGAACCCCACTGGACACAGATTTCCAGTCTTAAAAACATCCCTCAACCGTCACCCTTTATTTCCTGCCACTCAGCCAATTAAGAATTAGCTAAATTTCCTTGGATCCCTTGGTCTTACCTTTGCTATCAGACACACATGTGAGACCTATCAAAAGTCTTGTTGAAGTACAAGTTGACTATGTTGAATTCATTACCATCTTCTACACACCTAGTCACCTCTTCAAGAAAATTCAATCAGTGTGGTCAGACATGATGTCCCCTTAACAAAACAATACTGACTGTTCTTGATTAATCGCAACCTCTCCAAGTGCAGATTAACGCTGTCCCTCAGAATTGCTTCCAACAGTTTCCTCACTTCTGAGGTTAGACTGATAGGCCTGTGGTTTTCTGGTTTATCCCTCACTCCCTTCATGAATTACTGTACCACATTGTCTGTCGTCCTATCCTCTGGCACCTCGGATTGAAATTTATTGCTAGCATCCCTACTATTTCCTCCCTTGCCTGGGATACATCTTTTCTGGTCCAGGAGATTAATCTACTTTTAAGCCTGTTAGTTCACTCAGAACCACCTCTCTCTGTCTATGCTAATTTCTTTATGTACATCACAGTCCTCCCTGATTTCTGTACCCACATCATCCCTCTCACGAGTGAACACCAACACAAATTATTCATTTCGAATCCTACCTATGTTCACTGGCTCCAGATGCAAATAACCACTGTGGCCTTTCATGTTTCCCTAGTTATGATTTCACTCTTAAAAGCCTTATAAAATAGCTTTGAATTTTCCTTTATTTTACCTGCCATTATTCTTTCATGCTCCCTTTAGGCTCTCCTAATTTCCTTTTCAGGTTTCCCTTTGGATATTCTGTACTCCTTTTCGCTTTCTGCTGTTTTGAGCCCTTGGTATTGCTCTAAGCCTCCCCTTTTCTCTTTTCCAATCCTGTGTATCCCTCGACATCTGGGGTTCACAGGATTTGATGGTCCCACCCTTTACCTTTATTGGAACAGGTTGGTTCTGTACTCTCCATATTTCCTTTTAAACACATCCCACTGCTCTGACACAGATTTACCTAAAGGTATCTGCTCCTAGTTCACTCTGGCCAAATCATATTTGATCTCAGAAATCATAGAAACGTTACGACACAGACGGGGTAATTTGGCCCATCTAGTCTATGAGAACCCAGAGTTACTTTGATGCCCTTTCTAATTCCACGTTCCGGCATTCAACCCATTGCCCTGCAGCTTACTGCACTTAAATGCAGATTCAGGTACTTCTTGATAGAGTTTAGGGTCTCTGCCTCAGACAAAAAATTCCAGATACCCATCACTTCCAAGATACCCAGTTTGTCCCCTCTGCCATGTCATTTAATCTATGCCTTTTGGTCTTTGAACTGTCTGCCAAGGGTAACAGGTTTCTCCTATCTCTACCACTCAGTTTCATATACCCTTCAGCGCTCTCTGTTTCAAGGAAAACCCTAAAGTAAATCTTCTCTGCACTCTCTCCACAGGAGTTATGTCCTTCCTGTAATGTGGTGACCAGAACTACATATAAATACTCCAGTTGTGGCCTCACTAGTGGCTTCTACCATTTCATAATTATATCCCTACTTTTGTATTCTATGCCTCTGTCAATGAAGGCCAGCATTCTACATGCCTTCTTTACAACCTTATCTATTTGTATTGCTACCTTTAGAGGCCTGTGAACTTGCAAACCAAGATCCCTCACTTCATCTATTCCTCTCAGTATATTGTGTACTCTCTTTTTCTGCTTGACCTCCCTAAATGCATTACCTCACACTTTTCAGAGGTGAACTCTATCTGCCATTTTCCTGACCACTTGACCAATACATCTATTTCATTTTGGAGATTACAGCTATTCTCTACACTATTCACAACATGGCCAATTCTTGTGTTGTTCATAAATTTCCCAATTGTACACCCCACATTCAAGTCTAAATTGAACAAACAGCAGGCACCCCAACACCATTGTGGAACAGCTTTCTATTTGCAAGAACAGCCATTGATCATTACCTTTTGTTTCCTATTACTAAGTCAACTTTGGATCCAATTCAACATATTACCCTGTATCCCATAGGCTTTTATACTTTTGACCAGTCTGCCACATGGGACTTTGTCAAATGCCCTACTAAAATCTATGTAAACCACATTACTGCAATCTTCCTTGTCACTTCTTCAAAGAATTCAATCAAATTTGTAAGACATGACCTTCCCTTAACAAAGCTATGCTGACTATTCCTGACTAGTCTATGTCTTTCTAAGTGACAGCTTATCTGATCTTTCAAGATTGATTCTGACGATTTGCACATGGCAGAAGTAAGACTAATTGGCCTATTTCATTTGGACTCAGTACGTGAATTTGTTTCACCCTCAATGTCCCATAAATTGTTTGAAACTCAGTTGATTTTGGGACAGTCAAAGACTTATTTAAATTGATTCTTTAGGGCTATCACTGGCTGGCCAGCATTTATTGCCTGTCCCAATGTGCCGTTGAGAAGGTTCCACCTTGATAAGATGGCAGTGAGTTGCCTTTTGGAACCCTGCAGTCAACGTGCTGTCGGTTGACCTACAATGATGTTAGGGAGGGAAATCCAGGATTTTGACCTTTTCAGTGAAGGAACAGAGATATATTTCCATTATGAATGGCTTGGAAGGGAACTTGCAGGTGATGGTGTTCCCATGTATCTGCTGCCTTTGCCCTTCTAACGGAAGTAGTAGTTGGTTTGGAAGTTTCTGCCTGAGGATTGTGAATGATGTGATGCATCTTGTAGATAGTATACACTGCTGTCAATAAGCATTGGCAGTGGAGGGAGTGGATATGGTGCCAATTAAGTGGGCTGCTTTGTCCTAGATAGTGTCAAGCCTCTTGAGTGTTGTTGGAGTTGCACCCAACCAAGTAAGTGAGGAGTTTCCTATCGAGCTCCTGACTTGTACCTTGTAGATAGTGCACAGTCTTTGGGGAGTCAGGAGGTGAGTTAGTTGTCACAGTATTCCTAACCCTGACCTACTGTTGTAGCCACTGTCTTTATGTGGCTGGTCCAGTTGAGTTTCTGGTCAATGGAAGCCCCACAGAATGATGAGTGTAAGGGAATTCAGTGATAGCAACATCACTGCATGTAAATGGGTGATGTTAGATCATTTCTTACTGGAGATGGTCATTGCCTGGCATTTGTGTGGCACTTGCCACTTGTCAGCCCAAACCTGGATCCGGACATGGACTACTTCAATATTTGACGAGTCACGGATAGTGCTGAACATTGTGCAATCATCAGTGAATGTCCCCAGTTCCGACCTTATGATAGAAGGAAGGTCTCTTATGAAGCAGCTGAAGATGGTTAGGCACAGGGCACCACCCTAAGAAACTCCTGCAAAGATGTTCTGGAGCTGAGATGACCGATCTCTAACCAACCACAACCATCTTCCGATACGCCAGGCACAAATCCAATCAGCAGAGAGTTTGTTTCTGATACTCATTGATTCCAGTTTTGCAAAGGCTCCTTGATGCCACATTCGGTCAAATGCAGCCTTGATGTCAAATGCTGTCACTCTCACCTCACCTCTGGCATTCAGCTTTTTTGACAATGTTTGAACCAAGTCTTTAGTGAGGTCAGGAGCTGAGTGGCCCTGGTGAAACCCAACCAGGGTGTCACTGAACAGGTTACTGTTGAGCAGATGTCGCTTGTTTGCAATGTTGATAACACCTTCCATCATTGTATGATGATTAAGAGTAGACTGATAGGTGGTAATTGGCTGGGTTGGATTTGTCCTGCTTTACATGTACAGGATATACTTGGGCAATTTTCCATGTTGTCATGTAGATGCCAGTATTGTAATTCTACTGGCTAGGGGAATGGCAAGTTCTGGAGCACAAATCTTCAGTACTCTTGTAGGAGTGTTGTCAGGGGCCATAGCCTTTGCAGTAACCACTGCCGATTAAGCCCGATGCTGGAAAATGCACAGCAGGCCAAGCAGCATCTGAGGAGCAAGAGAGTCAACGTTTTGAGCATAACCCTTCTTCAGGACCACTCCTCATATGCTGCCAGACCTCCTGTGCTTTTTACAGCGCCATGCTTTACCAACTCTGACTCTTCAGCATCTGCAATCCTCATTTTCTCCCAGTAACCACTGTCAGCAACTGTTTCTTGAAATCATGTAGAGTGAATCGAATTGGCTGAAGACTGGTACCTGTAATGCTGGGGACCAGTAAAGGAGTGTGAGATGGATCATCCACTTGGCCTTTTGAGTTATAGAGTCATAGAATCATACAGCATGGAAACAGATCCTTTGGTCCAGCTTGTCCATGTTGACAATGTTTCCCAACGAAACTAGTCCCATTTCCTGTGTTTGGCCCATCTCCTCTAAAACTTCCTATTCATTCTAAAACTACCTATCTAAATGTCTTTTAAAGTTGTAACTATACCTACATTCTCCAATTTCTTTGGCAGTTAATTCCATGCATGATCACCCTCTCTGAAAAAGTTGGTCCCTTTTAAATCTTTCCCCCTCACCTTAAAACTATGTCCTCTAGTTTTGAACTCCTCTACCCTAGGGAAAAGACCTTTGCTATTTACTTTATCTACGCCTTTCATGATTTTATAAATCTCGATAAGGAACTCATATGTCTTATTCCTAAGCAGTTTTCCTAGAGTCAGGCTAGCTTTTTACTAAATTGTAGTTGACAGCCCTCAAAGATATTATGAACCTTGGTCTGCTTGAGAGAATCTTGTGAAAGGTGAATTCAAAAGGTCCTCTTCATGTCTTCTATGCCTAGCTATTTCTCGTCACCCACTACCCATATCATTCATACCACACTATCCTTCCTCATCCACCCATGACTTCACAAGCTCCTTGTGTCATGACCATTGACCAACTACATATTGTATTGAACCTAAGTACTCAATAGTGTCAAAACCATGTGTAAAAAAGGCTTTATAAGAAATTATTCTTGCATTATTTTCCACTAGCTTGGAAAAGTCTTTTTATGACAGAGCAATAGAAGTATCAATGATTCAGACGTTTTAAAGTATCAATAGTAAAGTCTAAAGGCTTGAAACCATTAAAACCTGCTTAAATAAACATTGTGCAATTGACAGCAGAGATCAGAGCTGCCACTCAAGCAAACTTAGAATCATTGAATCTCTACAATGTGGAAAGAGGCCATTCAGCACATTGAGTCGGCACTGACCCTCTGAAGAGCATCCCATCCAGACCTAGCCCCCAACCCTTGCCCCACATTTCCCATGGCTAACCCACCTAGTCTGCACACCCTTAGTCACTACAGATAATTTGGCAAAAGTGAGGACTGCAGATGCTGGAAATCAGAATCTAGATTAGAGTGGTGCTGGAAAAGCACAGCAGGTCAGGCAGCATCCGAGAAGCAGAAAAATCGACGTTTCAGGCAAAAGCCCTTCCTGATGAAGGGCTTTTGCCTGAAAGGTCAATTCTCCTGCTCCTCAGATGCTGCCTGACCCGCTGTGCTTTTCCAGCACCACTCTAATCTAGTCTACAAATAATTTCACTATGGCTAATCCACCTAACCTGCACATCTTTGGACGGTGGGAGTGAAAACAGAAATTAACTAAAGAAGAACAAAAGAAGGAATAATTGTAGAACACAATGTTGTGTTAAGCCATTCCCGGAAACAGTGATCTCGTGCTCAGGCACAGAACACAATGGCATGGTACACCGTTCCCAGAAACAATTTCTTTGGAGGGCCTTTTTTGTACACGTTATCCAGACTATTAAAAACTGCTGTACTTGTTGTTCTGGGAGAACCGGTGTGGTCAAGTCCCTCAGGTAGGGTCAGAATCACGCTGCCCCTCCCAAAAGCTTTGGATTTAATAAATTTAATTGACTTGCTTCTAAATTTGAGTTTTATTAACTTTACTATGACCGGAAGGAAACTGGAGCACCTGGAGAAACCCAAGCTGACATGGGAAAAATGTGTAAACTCCACATATAATCACTGGAGGCTGGAATCAAACCTGGGTCCCTGGCAATGTCAAGCAGCAGTGCTAACTACTAAGCCAACGTGTCGCCCATGGCAGCACTTTTTCAAGTTTTCCAAGGGGCTCAGATTTCCAACTAAGTAGTAGATTTCTGGTCTGCCAGCCAAGTCTCATGGATCCTTTGGCAAAATTAAGCAATGGATCAGGTTAGTGGTGCAGTTAGTAGAAATGCCATTGAAGTTTGAACTTGTTCTCTTCAACAACTTATATCAAGACTGCTAAATGACAGGCAGTGCATCCATATTTTTGGACCTGCATTCCTGGTCTTTTCCTCTGTAGCTCGTTCCTTCAATTGCCTCCAAAACATATGACTACTGTACAGGGCTTCCTGACCTCTGCATATATGATGGCCCCTTTCTCTTCACGACTTGCAACAAGAATCCTGTGCATTCTCAGAAATACTTGGTGCATGTTCTCATACCATATTCAGCCATTCCTCAAGGTATCACAGCTTAGGAATAAATTTTGAATGACTTTGACAACTTCTTGCAGATACAATGAACCTCCCCTTTAGGAGCAGCATATTGGTTTTAAGTAGCACCAACCATTCATGATATTGGACTCTCTGCTGATGTATACAGTCAATCAACAGCGCAGATGCTGCTGTTTCTATGCAGCAATCATTTAAAACATTATCCAGCACAAATATAATACACAATACAATAAACAAATATGAGTCAACTGAATATTGTGATTACCATAACAGTTGTCAGGAGCTAACTAATTTAACTTCCCCATTTGTTGTGAAAGATTTCCACTTTAAAATATTCAATTTTTTTTTGTCCCTTGAATAAACACTGAAGGTGTACTATATCTGACTTGAAGTACACTAAGGTTACATTTACACTATATTAGAGTGTCAACACAAAACAGCTTTGCTTTGACCACTGCATAAAAGTAACAGGCACAGTCCAAGTAGACTGAGATTGCCTTAACAGTTTACTTGGATCTAACATAGAACATAGAAAAATACAGCGCAGTACAGGCCCTTCGGCCCTCGATGTTGCGCCGACCAAAGCCTACCTAACCTACACTAGCCCAATAACCTCCATATGCTTATCCACTTAAATGACCATAAAGAGGGAGAGTCCACCACTGCTACTGGCAGGGCATTCCATGAACTCACAACACGCTGAGTAAAGAATCTACCCCTAACATCTGTCCTATACCTACCACCCCTTAATTTAAAGCTGTGTCCCCTAGTAACAGCTGACTCCATTAGCGGAAAAAGGTTCTCACTGTCAACCCTATCTAAACCCCTAATCATCTTGTACACCTCTATCAAATCTCCCCTAAACCTTCTTTTCTCCAATGAGAACAGCCCCAAGTGCCTCAGCCTTTCCTCATACGATCTTCCTACCATGCCAGGCAACATCCTGGTAAACCTCCTCTGCACTCGTTCCAATGCCTCCACATCCTTCCTATAGTATGGCGACCAAAACTGCACACAATACTCCAGATCCAGCCGCACCAGAGTCTTGTACAACTGCAACATGACCTCAGGACTCCGGAACTCAATTCCTCTACCAATAAAGCCCAGTACACCATATGCCTTCTTCACAGCACTATTTATCTGGGTGGCATCTTTCAGAGATCTGTGTACATGGACACCAAGATCCCTCTGCTCATCCACACTACCAAGTAGCCTACCATTAGCCCAGTAATCCATCTTGTTACTCCTACCAAAGTGAATGACTTCACACTTAGCTACATTGAACTCCATTTGCCACCTTTCTGCCCAGCTCTGCAACTTATCTATATCCCGCTGTAACCTGCCACATCCTTCTTCGCTGTCCACAACTCCACCGACCTTTGTGTCATCCGCAAACTTGCTTACCCAGCCTTCAAGCCCCTCCTCTGGGTCATTTATAAAAATGACAAACAGCAATGGTCCCAAAACAGATCCTTGTGGAACACCGCTAGTAACTGCACTCCAAGATGAACCTATACCATCAACTACTACCCTCTGTCTCCTTCCAGCCAGCCAATTCCTAATCCAAACCTCTAATGCACCCTCAATGCCATACCTCCGTAGTTTTTGCATTAGCCTACCATGGGGTACCTTATCGAACGCCTTGCTAAAATCCATATACACCACATCTACTGCTTTACCCTCGTCCACTTCCTTGGTCACCTTCTCAAAGAACTCAATAAGGTTTGTGAGGCACGACCTGCCCTTCACAAAACCATGCTGACTATCCTTGATCACATTATTCCTATCCAGATGTTCATAAATCCTATCCCTTACAATTCTCTCTAAGACCTTGCCCACAACAGAAGTGAGACTCACTGGCCTATAGTTACTCGGGCTATCCCTACTCCCCTTCTTGAACAAGGGGACCACATTCGCTATCCTCCAGTCTTCTGGCACTATTCCCGTAGACAATGACGACATAAAAATCAAGGCCAATGGCTCCGCTATCTCCTCCCTAGCTTCCCGGAGGATCCTAGGATAAATGCCATCAGGCCCAGGGGGACTTATCTATTTTCACCCTTTCCAGTATTCCCCGGACCTCTTCCCTACAGACCTCAAGGTCATCCATTCTAATCACTTGTGACTCAGTATTCACATCAGCAACAGTGTCCTGTTCCTGAGTGAATACTGACGAAAAGTATTGATTTAGTGTCTCTCCAATCTCCTCCGCCTCCACGCACAACTTCCCACTACTATCCTTGACTGGACCGATACCTACCCTAGTCATCCTTTTATTCCTGACATACCTATAAAAAACCTTTGGGTTTTCCCTAATCCTACCAACTAAGGACTTTTCATGTCCCCTTCTCGCTGCTCTTAGCTCTCTCTTTAGATCCTTCCTGGCTACCTTATAACTCTCAATTGCCCCAACTGAACCTTCGCACCTCATCTTTACATAGGCCGCCCTCTTCCCTTTCACAAGGGATTCCAATTCCTTATTAAACCACGGCTCCCTCACAAGACCCTTTACTCCCTGCCTGACTGGTACATACTTATCAAGGACACCCAATAGCTGTTCCTTGAGCAATCTCCACATATCATTTGTGTTCTTCCCTTGAAGCCTATTTTTCCAATCCACACATCCAAAGTCATGCCTCACCGCATCATAATTTCCCTGCCCCCAGCTATAACTCTTGCCCTGCAGTGCACACTTATCCCTCTCCACCACTAGAGTAAAAGTCACCGAGTTGTGGTCACTGTCCCCGAAGTGCTCACCTACCTCCAAGTCTAACACCTGGCCTGGTTCATTACCTAGAACCAAATCCAGTATAGCCTCACCTCTTGTTGGCCTGTCTACATATTGTGTCAGGAAACCCTCCTGCACACATTGCAAAAACACCGACCCATCTAATGAACTCGAGCTATAGCTTTCCAGGTCAATATCTGGAAAGTTAAAGTCCCCCATAACAACCACCCTGCTACTTTCACTCTTCTCCTGAATCATCCTCGCAATACTTTCCTCTACTTCTCTCGGACTATTAGGAGGCCTGTAGAAAACCCCTAACAGGGTGACCTCACCTTTCCTATTTCTAACCTCAGCCCAAACTACCTCAGATGGCAAGTCTTCCTCCATCGTCCTTTCCACCACTGTAATACTATCCTTGACAAGCAATGCCACACCTCCCCCTCTTTTACCCCCATCTCTGACCCTGCTAAAACATTTAAACCCTGGAACCTGCAACAGCCATTCCTGTCCCTATTCTACCCACGTCTCTGTAATGGCCACAACATCTGATCTTGCGTGAATCCTATTTGCCAATACACTACCTTTACAGGTCCCATACTACCATGAGTTGGAATCATGTCATTGTTCCTTCATGGTCACGAAGTCCAAAACTTGAATGCGCCTCTAACGGCACTGTAGAACTCTGTACAGCCAAAGGACTGCCATCTTCTCAAGGACAATTAAGGATAGGTAATACATGCTGGTCCAACCAGAAAAGTCCACATTCTCTGAATAAATAATAAAATAAGCTTACTTGTTTCTGTTGGAAGCTTACCAAACACTACTGTATGTTGCCTATCATTATTACTTATCATCATCTGAATTTCTTCATTTTATTTCCCCAGAGGATAGTCTCATGGAAAGATTTGTGACACAGCATATTACGCAGTAAAAAGCAGAAATTTGTGACTGATTTAAAAGAAAGGTGGAGCTCACTTACTGCTGTTTCAATCCCTGCTTTATCTAGAAATTTGAGATCTTCATAAAATTTCTCCACTTCTTTTTCATTTTTCAGTTTTCATGTTCTTGCAGAAAGCTGAGATATCAGCCTGCAACTGAGCTTCAGTCTTTACTGAGTTCACATACTGCATCTGGCTGAAGATTGCTGCAAAAGGTTTAGCCTCATCCTTTGCAGTGATGTGCTGGGTTCTTCCATCATTGAGGATGGGGATATTTGTGCAGTCTCCTCCTCCAGTGAACTGTTTATATTGTTCACCACCATTCATGACTGGATGTGACCATAGGACTTAGATTTAATCCATTGGTTGTGGGCTTGCTTAACTTTATCTATCACTTAGCTCTTATACTGTTTGGCATGCAAGCAGTACTTTTTGGTAGTTTCACCAGGTTGACATCTAATTTTTAGGTATGTCTGGCGTTGCTCCTGGCATGCCCTCCTGCATTCTCCATTGAACAAGAACATGGTGGCAATGGTCAAGTAAGGGATATGCTGGGCCATGAGGTTACAGATTTGGTGGAGTACAATTCTGCTGCTGTTGACGGCCCACAGTACCTCATGGATGTCTTAAGTTGCTAGATCTGTTCGTAATCATTCCATTTAGCATGTGCCACACAACACAATGGAAGGTATTCTCAAAGTGAAGGCAGGACTTTGTCTCCACAAGGACTGTGTATCTATATTAGGCAGGTTAGTCATGAAGGTTAGGTCGCATGGGATCCTGACACAGCTACCTAACTGGATTCAAATTTAGCTCGATGGTAGGAAGCAGAGGGTAATGATTAAAGGTTGTTTCTCAGACTGGAGGACTGTGACTAGTGGTGTGCCACAGGGATTGGTGCTGGGACCTTTGTTATTTACATAAATGATCTGGATGTAAATGTACAAGACATGAATAGTAAGTTTACAGATGATACAAAATTAGGAGGTATTGTTGACAATGAAGAAGGTTATCAAAAATTGCCGAGGGATCTTGATCAGATGGGGAAGAGGATTGGCAAATGCAAATCAATACAGATAAGTGTGAAGTGTTGCACCTTGGAAAGTCAAACCAAGGTAGGACTTATACAATAAATGGTAAAGTCCTGAGGAATGTTGTGGAACAGAGGAACATAAGAGTACAAGTACATAGTTCTTTGAAAGCGGCATCATGGGAAGATAGGGTGGTGAAGAAGACATTCAGCATACTGGCCTTCATTGATCGAGACACTGAGTATAGGAGTTGCTATGTTATGTTACAATGTATAAGTTTTTGGTGAGCCCGCACTTGGAGAATTCTGTAGATTTTTGGTTACCCAGTTATAGGAAAGACATAGTTAAACTGGAAAGAGTGCAAAGAAGTTTTATGGGGATGTTGCCAGGACTAGTAGGCTGGAGTTATAGGGATAGATTGGCCAGTATAGGACTTTATTCCATGGAACGTAGGAGAATGAGGGGTGACCTTATTGAGGTACATAAAATCATGAGGGGCATAGCTAAGATGAATGCATATAGCCTTCTTCCCAGTTATGGGGAATTGAAAACCAGAGGGCATAGGTTTAAGGAGACAGGGGAAAGATTTAAGAAGGACCTGAGGGGCAACTTCTTCATGCAGAGAGTGCAGTGTATATGGAATGGGCTGCCAGAGAAAATGGTTGAGGCAGATGGTTTGGATAGATACATAGATCGGGAAGGTTTAGAGGGATATGGACCAAATGTGGGCAATTGGAACTAGCTGAGAGGGCACCATGGTCAGCATGGACTCATTTGGGCTGAAAAGCCTGTTGAAGTTGATAAAGTGTGGAGCTGGAAAACTGCACAGCGGGTCAAGCAGTATCAGCGGAGCAGGGGAGTTGACATTTCAGGACAGAACCTTTCATCAGCTCCACACTTTAACGATTCTGACTTCCCAACATCTGCAATCTTCACTATCTCCGAAAGGTCTGTTTCCATGCTGTATTACTCCATGACTCTATGATTGGTAAGGATGGGGTCAAGTTTGTTCATCTACCTTGTTGATTCCCTCACCACTTGCTGCAGACCCAGTCTAGCAGATATGTTCTTTAAGACCCAAACAACTTGATCAGTATGGTTGCTACTAAGCCACTCTTGGTGGTGGCATTGAAATCCTCCCGGCGTACATTTTGCACCCTTGCCACCCTCTGTGCTTCCTCCAAGCATTGTTGAACATGAAGGAGTACTGTTTCATCAGCTGAGTGAGGACAGTAAGAGGTTTCCCTGCTTAGTTTAATCTGAAGCCACAAAACATCATGGGGTCTGGTGTTGAGCACTCCCAGGCCAACTCAATCTTGAATGTATACCACTATGCCGACATCCCTGGTGGGTCTGTCCTGCCAGTGGGATAGGACATATCCATAGGATTGTAATGGTCGTGTCTGGACAATTGTCTGTCAGGTATGACCCGTAAGTATGACTATGTCAGGCTGTTGCTTGATTAGTCTAAGAGGTAGCTCTCCCAATTTTGGCACTGGCCCCCGATATGTTAGCGAAGAGGGCTTTGCAGAGTTGACGGGGTATTTCTATCATTGTATTTTTTAGTGCCTAGATCAATGCCATGTGGTCCTAGTTACTGTTAGGGTAGTTGAAATCTACTGCAATCAGTACCCTATAATTTTTACACTTCACTGAAATTTGCCTACATATCTGCTCTTCTATTTCGTTCAGACTGTTAGGGAGCCTGCAGTACACTTCCAGCAACCTGATTCCTCTTTTTTGGATTTTAAGTTATACCAAGATAGCTTTATCTGAGGTGCCTTCTAAGATGGCATCCTTCATTCTTCTGTAATTGATTCCCTGATCAATATTGCAATGCCCCATCCTCTTTTACCCCCTTCCCTACCTTGCCTGAAGACCCTAATATCCTGGAATATCAAGCTGTTCTGTCCTGCCCATTTCTGAACCATGTTTCAATGACAACAATGACATCATACCTCCATGTTTTAATTTGTGTCCCAAACACATTTACCTTGCTTGTCAGACTGCTTGCATTAAAATAAATACCATCCAACGGTGCCAAACACGTGCCTAAATGGCCATAGGCTGTTCATCTTTGTTCTGTTCAAGTGAGTAATACTTGGCATTTCCTATCAATTTCAACACATATGGAATTAATTTGAATTACTTTCACCATTAGAAATAATTTCTTGGGCTCTTCCTCATGGAAACAATGTAGGCAGCTGCCTGTTTCAGAGGGAGCACAGTAGTAAACTACTAATCATGATTCTATGACATAAAAAGACCCCCTTACAATATCTAGGGACCACTGAAAGGAGTCAGTGTGGTGCCTACTCTGTCTATTTGTATTAGTCTTATTGAAGTTGAAAGGGTAATTCTTGTATTCCCATGTACCAGGCTTTGAGGCTAACCAGAAGTCATATGAACAAGGAACAGAAAGAGTAGGCCAATTGGCTCTTCCTTTTCTCAGCGGCACTTGGAGAGGGAGAAGTGACAGTGAGGACCAGTTGCCGACAGGAAGGTAAATTTAAAATATATAAAAACAAACTTGGTGTATAGGCGGAGCGCACACTGAGCAGGAGCAAATACGGGACAACTGGGTGAGTGAGGCTTTATATTTGTGTGGTTGCTTTATCCGAAACAGTACTCAAGTAGTGTCTCCCACCTGTCCTCATCCTTCAACCAAAAAAAAGGTTCTGTGCACCATAAGATAAAGTGACTAGTTTTTTTAGATTGTCAGTAGTTTCATAGTCATCTCATTGGGAATTTAGAATAGTGGGAGTGGAGGTTAGGGAAGTTGCATGTTCCTCTTGCAGAATGTGGGAAACAAGGGTCACCACTCGTGCTCCTGCTGACTGCATCTGCGGCAAATGCACTCAACCCCAGCTCCTCGAAAACTGTCTTAGGGAACTGGAGCTGGATGAACTTCGGATCATTCAGGCGACAGACGGGGTTAGGGTTATCGAGAGTAGTTACAAGGAGGTAGACAAACCAGGTAGAAAAAGATAGATGTGTAACCATCATGAGACAGAAAGGGAAATGGTAGGCAGTGCAGGCATCCCCTGTGGCCGTTCCCCTCAACAACAAGCATACCGTTTTGGATACTGTTTGGGGGAACGACTTACCAGGGGTAAGCAGTAGGGTACAGGTCTCTGGCACAGAGTCTGTCCCTGTTACTTAGGAAGGAAGGGGAACAGAGCATTAGTCATTGGGAACTCCATAGTTAGGGGGACAAATAGGAGGTTTTGTGGGTGGGAGAGAGACTCACAGTTGGTGTGTTGCCTCCGACGTGCAAGGGTTCATAATGTCTCTGATCGTGTTTTCAGGATCCTTGAAGGGGAGGGGGAGTGGTCTCAAGTAATGGTCCATAGAGGCACAAATGACATAGGTATGAAGAGAGATGGGGATTTAAGGCAGAAATTCAGGGAACTAGGGTGGAAGCTTAGAGCTAGAACAAACAGAGTTATTATCACACATTTGTTGCACATGCCACGTGCAAGCGAGGCAAGGAATAGTGAGAGGAGTTGAACACGTGGCTACAGGGATGGTGCAATGGGAGGGTTTTGGAATGCTCGATAATTGGAGTTTTCTCTGGGCTAGATATCTACAAACAGGACGGTCTTCACCTGAACCAGAGGGGTACCAATATCCTGGGTGGGAAGTTTGCTAATGCTTCTCGGGTGAGTTTAAACTAATTCAGCAGGGGGATGGGAACCTAAATTTGAGTATACAGGAAGTTGAGAGTAGTGAGGTTACAAATAAGGTTTCAAGGTTGCAAGAAGGCACTGGCAAGCAAGAAGTTGGTTTGAAGTGTATCTACTTCAAAGCTAGGAGCATCCGGAACAAGGTGAGTGAACTTCCAGCATGGGTTGTACCTGGGATTTCGATGTTGTGGCCATTTCAGAGACATGGGTGGAGCATGGACAGGAAAGGTCATTGCAGATTCCAGGACTTAGATGTTTCAATAAGAACAGAGAAAATGGTAAAATAGTGGGGGTGGGGATCTGGCATTGTTAGTCAAAGACAGTATTACAGTTGCAGAAAGGACTTTTGAGGACTCGTCTACTAAGATATTCTGGGCTGCGATCAGAAACAGGAAAGGAGAGGTCACCCTTTTGGGAGTTTTCTATAGGCCCCTGAATAATTCCAGGGATGTAGAGGATAGGATAACAAAGATGATCCTCAATAGGTGCAAGAGTGACAGGATAGTTGTTAAGGGGGACTTTAACTTGTCAAATATTGACTGGCAATACTATAATTCAAGTATTTTAGATGGGTCAGTTTTTGTCCAATGTGTGCAGGAGGGTTTCCTGGCACAATTTGTAGACAGGCCAACAAGAGGCGAGGCCACACTAGATTTGGTACTGAGAAATGAATCTGGTCAGGTGTTAGGTTTGGAAGTAGGTGAGTACTTTGTTGAAAGTGACCACAATTCGGTTCTGTTTACTTTAGTAATGAAAAGGGATAGGTATATACTGCAGGACAAGAATTACAGCTGGGGGCAGGGCAATTACTATGCGATTAGGCAAGATTTAGGATGCATAGGATGGAGAAGGAAACTGCAAGGGATGGGCACAATTGAAATGTGGAACGTACTCAAGTAACAGCTTTTGCGGATCCTTGATAAATATACACCTTTCGGGCAGGCAGGAAATTATCGAGCCTGGGAGTCATGGTTTACTGAGGAAGTTGAATCACTTTTCAAAAGGAAGAGAAGAATGTTTATGTTAGGATGAGATGTGATAGCTCAGTTAGGGCGCTTGAGAGTTACAGGTTAGCCAGGAAAGACCTAAGGGGACATGAGAAGTCGTTGGCGGATAGGATCAAATAAAGCCCTAACACTTTCTAAAGGTATATCAGGAAAAAAAGAATGACGGGAGTAAGATTAGGGCCAAAGATAGTACTGGGAAGTTGTGCATGGACTCAGTGAAGATAGGGGAAGCG
This sequence comes from Hemiscyllium ocellatum, assembly GCF_020745735.1. Taxonomy (NCBI): domain Eukaryota; kingdom Metazoa; phylum Chordata; class Chondrichthyes; order Orectolobiformes; family Hemiscylliidae; genus Hemiscyllium; species Hemiscyllium ocellatum. Next base: position 553,595 of record NC_083431.1, on the reverse strand, counting down.
CTAAATGAATACATTTCATCGATATTCACAATAGAAAATGACAATGTCGTTGAGGAGAATACTGAGATACAGGCTACTAGATTGAGGTTCACACGGAGGACGGTTAGCAATTCTGAAAGTGTACAAATAGATAGGTCCCCTGGGCCGAATGGGATTTATTCAAGGATTCATTGGGAAGCCAGCGAGGAGATTGCTGAGTCTTTGGCTTTGATCTTTATGTCATCTTTGTCTACAGGAGTAGTGCCAGAAGACCAGAGGATAGCAAATGTTGTCCCCTTGTTCAAAAGAGGAGTAGAGACAACCCTGGTAATGATAGACCAGTGAGCCTTATTTCAGTTGTGGGTAAAGTGTTAAAAAGGGTTTTAAGAGACAGGATTTATAATCATCTAGAACAGAATAAATTGGTTAGGGATAGTCAACATTGTTTTGTGAAGGGTAGGTCATGCCTCACAAACATTATCGAGTTCTTTGAGAAGGTGACCAAACAGGTGGATGAGGTTAAAACAGTTGATGTGGTGTATATGGATTTCAGAAAGGCATTTGATAAGGTTCCCCATGGTAGGCTATTGTACAAAATATGGAGGCATGGGATTGAGGGTGATTTAGCGGTTTGAATAAGAAATTGGCTAGCAGAAAGAAGACAGATGGTGGTGGGTGATGGGAAATGTTCATTCTGGAGCCAGTTAGTAGTGGTGTACCACAAGGATGTGTTTTGGGGCCAGTGTTGTTTATCATTTTATAAATGACCGAGATGAGGGTGTAAAAGAATAGGTTAGTGAATTTGTGGATGACACTAAGGTCAGTGGAGTTGTGGATTGTGACAAAGGATCTTGCAGATTACGGAGGGAGATAGATGAGCTGCACAGCTTGGCTGAGAGGTGAAAAATGGAGTTTAATGCAGAAAATTATGAGGTGATTCACTTTGGAAGGAGCAACAGGAATAGAGTACAGGACTAATGGTAAGATTCTTGGTAGTGTAGATGAACAGAGAGAGATCTCGGTGTCCATGTACATAGACCCCTGAAAGTTGCTATCCAAGTTGATAGGGTTGTTAGGGAGGGATATGGTGTGTTAGCTTTTATTGGTAGAGAGATTGAGTTTCAAAACCATGAGGTCATGCTGCAGCGGTACAAAACTCTGGTACGGCCACACTTGCGTATTGCATACAGTTCTGGACAACACATTATAGGAATGATGTGGAAGCTTTGGAAAGGGTTCAGAGGAGATTTACTAGGATGTTGCCTGGTATGGAAGGGAGGTCTTGTGAGGAAAGGCTGAGGGATTTGAGGTTATTTCCGTTATTGAGAAGAAGGTTGAGAGGTGACTTACTTGAGACATATTAAGATAATCAGAAGATTAGACAGGGTGGACAGTGAGAACCTTTTTCCTCAGATGGCAATGGCTCGCATGAGGAGTGATAGATATAGGACAGATGTCAGAGCTAGTTTCTTTACTCAGAGAGTAGTAGGGGCATGGAACGCACTGCCTGCAACAGTAGTAGACTCGCCAACTTTAACAGCATTTAAATGGTCATTGGATAGGCATTTGGACAAGAATGGAATAATGTAGGTTAGATGGGCTTCAGATTGGTTTCACAGGTCAGCGCAACATCGAGGACTGAAGGGCCTGTACTGCGCTATAATGTTCTATATTCTATGAGCCTGCTCTACCATTCAATAAGATCATGGATAATCATCCCCCAATAATCTTTCAACCATTTGGTAATGAAGAATCTATCTACCACTGCCTTAAAGTTTCAAGGTTTTGCTTTTGAGGAAAGGAATTCCAAAGACTCTCAAAACTGTGAGAAAAAAATGTTTCAAGACCAGGAAAATACACATTGCCCAGGAACCAGTAACAAGCAAAGCCCTATAAGGGCAATGTTGCATAAAAAGTGAAGGAAGTTGGTAGGGATCAAATTAAAATAGAGTCAGAGGGGGAAATAAAGCACTCCACCTCCATCCTACAGTGACCATCTCTCCCTGAAAGGATCAAGAGTGTTGGGGATAGCCCTTGCTCCCTCTCCAAGGACCCCCAGGCTCAAACACAGCAGAAATGGGGTAGACAATTGGCCAAAATGACCCCCACAATGGCCCAATGCCTGGACCTGTTTATAGCCAGTCTGGCCAGGCCCAAGAACAGACCCATGAGGAAATTCTCTGACCTGTTCGCTCCCCTCTGCACCAGCTGCCCAAAGATGCACTTGGGCTGAGGAACAGGTAAAGGTTAGCCTGGGAGAATCAGTGCAGTCCTGGTTTGCCCAGTTAGGGCGGAGGAAGCATGCCATATAGTTCAGCCTGTTCGCCTTGGAGTTTTTGTCAGGCAAACCAGGAGTGTTTGTGACTAACTCATGTTGACAGTGTCCTGCCCAGGGGCTGGTGCAGTCTTGACCTTGACCTCCCATATGCTTGAAAGTGACAGGAAGGTAGTGGTCGAAGACCTGACCAATTCTGTAATGTCCTGAGGCAACTTCTGGGGGCCCTCTATATGGCAATGCCCTGACTTCTTGTGAGAATCATCTGTGATGAGGTCAAGGTCCCTCATCCCGTCACCTAAGCACCAGTGGGTTGATCATTTGATCATTGGACTGCAGGTCTGTGCACAGCTGTCAACTTGTCCATGGCGACAGTCAGATATTCGCATGCCTTTGGTATCAGTGTCCCATTGATATTGCTGCAGTTTCCCAGTGCCTCTGACAAGCTGCTCGTGTCTGCCTATATATGTCAATGAATTCATGAATGGCTAACATTATGGCATCTTCTCCTCCTGGCAACTGAGCAGGTGCCAGGTCTCTGGCAGGCCTCTGAGTGTTTCTTCCTTAGCTATTCTGAATGTTGAATGTTGTCACCTGTCCCAGTTCGCTTAACCCTCTAATGGGATGTTTTCTCTTGGACTAAGAGCAAAGGATGGATTTAATGAGATGAAAGTGGATGGGAGAAATGTTGCATAGCGTTCTGAGTAAATAAGCATTGCAGTGGCCTTGCAGTCTTAGTAGATGGGGGTTGGGGGGGGGGGGGGGGGGGTTGCATTCAAAGGCAATAAGATTGTTAACCTTTCTCCTACTTGCAAACTGTTCTTTTTTTAGTTCAGTCATGGGGTGTGAGTGACCCTGTATAGGCCAGTATTTATTGCTCATCCCTAATTGCCCAGAGGACAGTTAAGAATTAACCACATGTTCTGAAGTCACATGTGGGCCTAACCAGATAAGGACACAACTTCCTTCCCTCAAGGGTATTACTGATCCAGATGAGCTTTTCCAAAAATTGACAATGGTTTTATGCTCATCATTTGACTTTTAATTCCAGATTATTTGTGTTATACAGTCATAGGATCATACAGCATGAAAACAGACCTTTCGGTCTAACCAGTCAAACTAGTCCCACTTGCCTGCACTTGGCCCATAATCTTCTAAACCTTTCCTATTCATGAACTTATCCAAATGTCTTTTAAATGTTGTAACTGTATCTGCATCCACCACTTCCTCTGGCAGTTAATGCCATACATGAATCATTCTCTGTATAAAAATGTGTTAAGCCTCCTGCAAGAAACATTCCATGAAACCCAACAAAAATGACTGTAGATTTCTGGTAAGATTCAGTTCAATTTACAGGGTTACAACGTAAAGGTAGGATTGTAGCGATAAGTCAAAATGCTTAGTGAGTCAGCGTAGGAACAATGGGCTGAATGACCTTCTTCTCCATCAAAACAATTTTGTGATGGACTTCTAGTTCACAAAAAACTTTCCATTTAGTGGGAATTGATAGTGCCAGGGCCTTACTTTCTTTCTTTTCAGTAAGGACAGGATCCATTTTTTCACTTTTCTCTATATCCAGAAGTGCTGAACTGAACATAACTGAACGCAAATAAGATGAGTTGTTAACGATGATCAACAAGTTTCATAATCACCATTACTGAGCATCAGATTCAGAAAACATCATGGAAACCATTTCCTGTCAATTTATACTTGGTTTCAGCCATTTTTCATGGAAGTAATAGAGATTATTAATTGTGTCTGAAAAAAAGATTCTCAGTTTCCACTTTTAAGTGACCATGTTCCCCCATCATGTTCAGTGGATCTGAAGCCGATGGTGAATAATGAAACTAGAATTTTCTTTTCAATAGATTTACTTATAGATCACAGCATTACATTCGCCCATCTCTGAACTTCTGCCAACAACATTTTTTTCAATTTACTTTTCTTCTTTCTTTACTTCATCACCAAATCACCTGTGATACTTTTTAAACTATTAACCACCACCACCACCACCACAAAATTACTCATATTTTTCAATGATTAATTTACACCCGAAGTCCATTAATAGTCTCTATTCGTAAGTACTCTAATGACTTAATTAAATAATGCCATTACCTATGTATCTAATAATCTGATTAACATACCATTAATAATTGTGTTTAAGATTGAAGCATAGCTCACTGTGTTAAGATGATATTTTGCAACCAATACATTTTAGCTAACAAAGGGCTGAAGATCACTCAGCATCTGGGCAGCAAAAGAGGAACATAAATACCGTTTTACAAGTTTTTAGGTGTTCTCGTAGCAAATGAATAAAGGCCATGCAGAATGCTGGAATACAGTTGTAAGAAGGTTGATCGAGGCCAAGGATATACTGATCCCAGATATACAACACAGTTTCCATTGTCAGGTGCCCTGTCGAAACAATAGATTTTCTAAAGTTCTTCATCCTTCTACATTATCCAAATAAAGATCCATTTGTGACGGACATGAATGAGGACAGAATCGAAGGCATAAAGACAAAATTAGGGACTATTTCTAACTGAACATAGCTTGGCACCCAATATGAAAAAATAATTCACTTTTACACAAAAAGTTGGTGAAATTGAGCTTACCAAGAAAAGGAGCATGCTGAACACTTGTCAATGCTTGAATCCAGTATCACTCCCATAAATGTAAAAAGGATCAGTGGTTTCCCTTACATTGCTCCAGCATACTACAATAGCAGAATGACGTCTGCTGCATTTTCTTCTTATGCAGCAGCAACAGCTGAAGTTTGAGTGTTTATTATTAATTATTGCTGAATGATCATGAAATTTCCTTTCTAGAACTGTACTCAATAACTTTGTGCATAGAAATAACTCTTTCCAGGTCCACTCTTTTTTTTTCACTACTTTAAACATATCGCCTTTGGTTAATGGCCTTCCTGCAAGTGAAAACAGTTTCTGCTCGTCCACTCCGTACTGCTAGAGGATTTAATAATTTTGAATACCTTAAACTTTCCTTAAATTTCTCTGCTCAAAGAAGAACAATTGCAACTCTCTTATCTCTTCATATAACTGAGATCATTTATCTCTAATGTGATGGAATTGTAGTTTTACAGCTTGTTTTTTTGAGACAGACCTTAACTAAACAGGGAAACTGAGAAGGAAAACTGAAGCTCCTGGTTTCTAAGGAAAATAAGACTCAAACTGTCATTAGAAACCAAAAATTCTTGAGGGACTGAAAGTAGTTCAGAAATCACATAAAAAAGGGCCCAGAGTAATCAAGCTGAACTATTGACAATGTTCAAAATATTGCAGTCAAGGGAAAAGACGGAGACTATATTCAGAAGATGAGAGTTGGCAAATATGCAGTTTCTATACATGTTTCTATAATTTAAAGCTATCATGGTGTTAAGTGAGTTGAGAAGATTCTCCAGAAGTGTATCAGTTTTGATGAAGACCATTCCTGTGGAATTTGGATTGGTTGCATACTGTTGTTGACGTGAATCAAGCTAAATCCAGAGAAATGTTATGTGGAGATACTGGTGTAGTGGTAATAATCCAGAGGAACAGACTAATAGTATGAGGATAAAATAAAGAACTGTAGATGTTGGAAATCCAAACAAAAACAGCTGCTGGAGAAATGTCTGGCAGCATCTGAAGAGAGAATGAGAGTCAATCTTTTGGGTACAGTGACCCTTCATCATAACTTCTGTTTTTTTTAATGAGGGGTCACTGGACTTGAAACATTAACTCTGCTATCTCTCTACAGATGTTGCCAGACCTGCTGAATTTCTCCAACAACTTCTGTTTTTGTTTAATATTCTGGAGACATAGGTTCAAATTCCACCATGAAAACTCAAATAACAATTCAACCAATTCAATGAATAAATCTAGAATTAATGATGACTCACAAAACTATTGTCATAAAACCCCTCTAAGTATCAAGATCTTTGTGAAGAAATAAAGAAATCCCTTCAAAAGTATTTTGGACCGTGTATGTGCTTGAAAAATAGGCTCAAGTAATTCTTACACTGTCGCCCCACCCTACTGTGTTATATGGCACAAACATGGTAGCAAGTGGCATTAAACTTCAAATAGGTGGAGGAACTCAAGCACCTATGAGATGGAGTGAGCCATCTAAAGCAGCAGAATTGTATTGTTCACATATGCAACATTATGTCCCAGTATACCCACAATCTACCATTGGTTCAATGAAAAGTGTAGGAAAGTATCACTTGAATTGCAGCATGCTACTGTGCAGAGGGATCTGGGTGTCTTGTGCATGAATCACAGAAGGTTGGTCTGCAGGTGCAACAGGAAATTAAAAAAGGCAAATGGAATTTTGTCCTTCATTGCTATGGAAGCTATGTTGTAGCTGTTTCAAAGCATGGAAGCTATGTTGCAGCTGTATAGGGTGCTGGTGAGGCCATACCTGGAGTGCTACATGCAGTTTTGGTCTGCTTACTTGAGAAAGGATATATTGGCACTAGAGGGAGTGCAGAGTAGGTTGAGATACCAGAGGAGAGACTGAGTAGACTGGGATTATATTCATTGGAATTTAGAAGAATGAGGGGGTATCTTATAGAAATGTATAAAATTATGAAGTGAATAGATAAGGTAGAAGTAGAGAGGATGTTTCCACTGTCAGGTGAAAGTAGGACAAGAGTGTATAGCCTCAAAATTAGGGGTAGCAAATTTAAGATCGAATCGAGAAGGAACTTCTTCACTCAGAGGGTTGTGAATCCATGGAATTTTCTGCCCGGTGAAGTAGTTAAGGGTTCCCCATTAAATGCTTTTAAAGCTAAGATAGATTTTTTTTTGAACAGTAAAGGAATTAATGGTTATAGCGAGAGGGCAGGTAAGTGGGATGAGGCCTTGAAAAGGTTAGCCGTGATTCTATTGAATGATGGAGCAGGCTCAAAGGGCCAGATGGTCTACACCTGCTCCTGGTTCTTATGTTCTAATGTATGCCAGGGACAGGACTAATGTACCAAAACATTGAGGTGTCAACCTGATGAAGTCACAACATCATATATACGACGTGGTGGCCGAGCAGTTAAGGTGATGGACTGCTAACCTGCATGCGTGGGCTCGAATCCTACTCTTGCAGCTACAAGCGGTGTTCCACAAGGATCTGTTTTGGGACCATTGCTGTTTGTCATTTTTATAAATGACCTGGAGGAGGGGCTCGAAGGTTTTTATAAATGACCTGGAGGAGGGGCTCGAAGGTTGGGTGAGCAAGTTTGCAGATGATACAAAAGTCGGGGGAGTTGTTGACAGTGAGGAAGGGTGTGGCAGGTTACAGCGGGATATAGATAAGCTGCAGAGCTGGGCAGAAAGGTGGCAAATGGAGTTCAATGTAGGTAAGTGTGAAGTGATTCACTTTGGTAAAAGTAACAAGAAGATGGGGTACTGGGCTATGGTCGGATACTTGGTAGTGTGGATGAGCAGAGGGATCTTGGTGTCCATGTACACAGATCTCTGAAAGTTGCCACCCAGGTAAATAGTGCTGTGAAGAAGGCATATGGCGTACTGGCTTTTATTGGTAGAGGAATTGAGTTCCGGAGTCCTGAGGTCATGTTGCAGTTGTATAAGACTCTGGTGCGGCTGCATCTGGAGTATTGTCTGCAGTTTTGGTTGCCGTACTATAGGAAGGATGTGGAGGCACTGGAACGGTTGCAGAGGAGGTTTACCAGGATGTTGCCTGGTATGGTAGGAAGATCGTATGAGGAAAGGCTGAGGCACTTGGGGCTGTTTTCATTGGAGAAAAGAAGGTTTAGGGGTGACTTGATAGAGGTATACAAGATGATTAGGGGTTTAGATAGGGTTGACCATGAGAACCTTTTTCCACGTATGGAGTCAGCTATTACGAGGGGGCATAGCTTTAAATTAAGGGGTGGTAGGTATAGGACAGATGTTAGGGGTAGATTCTTTACTCAGCGAGTCGTGAGTTCATGGAATGCCTTGCCAGTAGCAGTGGTAGACTCTCCCTCTTTATGGGCATTTAACCGGGCATTGGATAGACATATGGAGGATAATGGGCTAGTGTAGGTTAGGTGGGCTTGGATCAGTGCAACATCGAGGGCCAAAGGGCCTGTACTGCGCTGTATTTTTCTATGTTCTATGGTCTATCGGACTACTTGTCAGCCAAACAGTGGGAGCAGAAAGTGATAAAGAGAGCTAAGCCATCCATACTAATAGATCATTTATAAATTCTGCAGTCCTGCTGCATCCAGTAACAAATACTGGAGTACATTTAAACAATAACAGGTGGTGGACACTCCACAAATAATGGAGGCGCCCACCATATTAACACAAAAGGCAAGTCTAAAGTATTTGGCTGGTGCATCCTGCCCTGTCTCTGAGTTCCCAATATCATGTCAGTGTTCAGTAATTTATCTCACTGCAAATAAAAGCAAGGAACAACTAAAAGCACTGGACACTAAAGAAACAGATATGGGCCCTGACAATATTCCAACAAAATTACTGAAGACCTGAGCTCCTAGAATTTGCCATACTCCATCAAGTGAACTCAAGAGGTCAAATTAAAGTGACTGCACATGACATCAAGCCAGCCTTGGTGAAATCATTGGCTCTGTACACCTTTGGCTGTGAATAACACATGTTTATCGCAATAAAACATCTTTCAAAGTCACCACACTGATTGTTGTGTTCTCGTGAATACTTTCACAAATTCAAGTGACATTTTCCTATACTTTTCATTGAACCAATGGTAGATTGTGGATATACTGGGACATAAGGTTGTATATTGTGATCAATACAATTCTGCTGCTTTTGATGGCTCACTCCACCTCATAGATGCTCAGGCTTGAGTTCCTCCACCTATTTGAAGTTTAATACCATTTACTACCATATCAGTGCCATATAACACAGTAGGGTGGGGCAACAGTATAAGAATAACTTGAGCCTATTTTTCAAGCACATACAGGGACCAAAATAGATTAGATTTGGATTACTTACAGTGTGGAAACAGGCCCTTCAGCCCAACAAATCCACACCGACCCGCCAAAGTGCAACCCAACCAGACCCATTCCCATACACCTAACACTACGGGGAATTTAGCACATTTTTGGATTGTGGGAGGAAACAGGAGCACCAGGATGAATCCCACGCAGAAACAGTGAGAATGTGCAAACTCCACACAGAGAGTCACCTGGGGTGGGAGCTGAACCCACGTCTCTGGCGCTGTGAGGCAGCAGTGCTAACCACTGTGCCACCATGCCGTCCACTTTTGAAGGAATTTCTTTATTTCTTCACAAAGATCTTGATACTTAAGAGGATTTTATGATACCCCACATGGGAAATCTGTAAGATTTTGCTTCACAACAGCTTTGGTATAGCTATTCTATGGCGATATTCCAATAGATTTTCCACTATTGTTATGTTGTTTTTGCTTATGGAAACCAATCACCATTTGATTTGCTAGACATTAGCCTGGCTTTTCAATGTAAGGTGCTGTCCGTGTGGGGTCAGTCGGTTCCGTAGGCAGGTGCCGCTTACTTGCGGAACGCTTCAGAGAACACCTCTGGGACGCCCGGACCAACCAACTCAACCACCCCGTGGCTCAACACTTTAACTCTCCCTCCCACTCCACCGAGGACATGCAGGTCCTTGGACTCCTCCACCGGCAGAACATAACAACACGACGGCTGGAGGAGGAGCGCCTCATCTTCCGCCTGGGAACCCTCCAACCACAAGGAATGAACTCAGATTTCTCCAGTTTCCTCATTTCCCCTCCCCCCACCTTGTCTCAGTCGGTTCCCTCAACTCAGCACCGCCCTCCTAACCTGCAATCTTCTTCCTGACCTCTCCGCCCCCACCCCACTCCGGCCTATCACCCTCACCTTGACCTCCTTCCACCTATCACATCTCCATCGCCCCTCCCCCAAGACCATCCTCCCTACCTTTTATCTTAGCCTGCTTGGCACACTCTCCTCATTCCTGGGCTTATGCCCGAAACGTTGAATTTCCTATTCCTTGGATGCTGCCTAACCTGCTGTGCTTTAACCAGCAACACATTTTCAGCTGGCTTTTCAATGGCCAGACTGTTATTACTCCAGTATAGATGAGGATTGTTTAAGGGGACAATGCAGAATCCCCATCATAGAAGGCTCTGAAGGAATTTCTCGGGTAATTGAAGAATTCTGCTGGGCATCTCCCCTGTGCTTGGAATCCTCTGAAAGCTCCCATTTAATTTGAAGATCGCAGATGATTCCAATGAAATTAAGTAACTCTTTAGGAAAATAGTTACTTAGGAGTTAAATACATAGTCTAATTCCTGAGTAAATATTCAACTGATCTCATATTTACCCAACAAACCTGTAAATGCACCAACCCCAGACCACTGACTCACGCCTATACCATAACCTGTAGCCTGCCAAAACGCTTCACCTGTTCCAAATCTGAATGCCCCCTTCAGCTCTGGGATCCAAACTCCCTTTACCTGCTCTGGACACAATTTCCCCTCAGCTTCTCCCAACCTCATTCCCTTCACTCTCAAGGCCGGAACTCTCTTCACTGGACCTGAAACCTCCTTTCCCCCATTCAGGATGCAACTCGATTCACCTGGATTTGGTGATATGTAATGAGGCAGACTTGATTAGGGAGCATAATGTGAAAGAAGCCCTGGGGGCAGTGGCCAATGAATGATAGAATTCACACTGCCATCTGAGAGGGAGAAGCTGGAATCAGATGCCATGGTATTACAATTGAATAAAGGTACTATAAAGACATGAGGGATGAGCTGGCCAGAGTTGATTGGAAGGGAAGCCTAGCAGGGAAGCTGGTGGAGCAGCAATGGCAAGAATTGCTGGGGGTAATTCAGGAGGCACAGCAGAAATTCATCCCAAGGAAGAAGCATACTAAGGGGAGTATGAGGCCATCATGTTAACAAGTGATATTGGGACAGCACAAAAGCAAAGGAAAAGCAAACATGGTGGTGAAGATTACTGGGAAGCCAGAGGATTTGTAAGCCTTTAAAAACCAGCAGAGGATGTCTAAAAAAGCAATAAGATAGTCAAAATGAAATATAAGGGTAAGCTAGCGAGTATGTAAGAGAAGATTACAAAAGTTTATTTTTGATATCTAGAAGTTAAGAGGAGGCAACTGTGGACATTGGACTGCTGGAAAATGAGGCTGGAGATGTAGTAATGGGGAACAAAGAAATGATGGAGGAATTCACTAGGTACTTTGTATCAGTCATCATGATGGAATAGTAGCATACCAGAACTTCCAAGACAGTCGGGGGTGGAGGTGAGTGTAGTGACCATCAATAAGGAGAAGATGCTGGAAAAGCAAAAATGTCCGAATGTGGATAAATCACCCAGATAGGATGGACTGGACCCCAGGGTTCTGAAGGAAATAGCTATGACTGTGAGGGCACTGACCTTTTAAGAATCACTGGATCAGAATTCTGGAAATTAGCTAATGTGACACTCCTGTTTAAGAAGAGTGGGAGGCAGAAGATGAGAAATCATCAGCCAGTTAGCCTAACCTTGGTTGTTGGTAAGATTTTAGAGTCTGTTACTGAGGATAAGATTGTGGAGTATTTGCAAGTGAATGGCAAAATAGGGCTAAGTCAGCACAGCATAACCAAGGGGAGGTGATGTCTAAAAAATCTGAGTTAATGAGATAATGAGCAAGTTACACAAATGAGAACCAATGGATGTGATCTGTTTGGATTTCCAGAGGCCTTTGACAAGGCCTCAACAAAAGATAAGAGCCCATGGTATTAGGGACAAGGTACTGGCATGGATAGAGGATTGACCGATTGGCAGAGACAGAGAATGGGGTATTGGGTCTTTTTCAGGATGGCAGCCAGTGACTGTAGGGAACAGTGTTGGGATCATGACTGTTTACTATTTACCTTATACATTAATGGTCTGGATGAAGGAATTGAGCACATTGTTGCTCGGTTTGAAGGTAACACAAAGTCAGGTGGAGTTTCACATAGCATGGAGGAAGCAGGGATGCTGCAGAAGGACTTGGACAGGCTAGGAAGGTGGGCAAAGAAATCACAGATAGAATATGATCTGGGAAAATGTCAGGTTGTGCACAGGTTATGTGCGAAGAATAGAGGTGTATACTATTTCCGAACAGTTTCGGAAATCTGAAGCATGAAGGTACTTAGATCGGCAAGGCGGCTCAGGGGTTAGCACAATGTCAGGGACCTGGGTTTGATTCCAACCTTGTGCAACTGTCTGGGTGGAGTTTGCACGTTCTTCCCATGTCTACGTGTGTTTCCTCCGGGTGCTCTGGTTTCCTTCCACAATCCAAAGATATGCAGGTTAGGTGAATTGGCCATGCTAAATTGCCCATAGTGTTCAGGGATGTGTAGGACAAATTCTTTAGTCAGGGGTAAATTTAGGGTAAGGGAATGGGTTTGGGTTGATTGCTCTTTGGAAAATTGGTGTAAGTTTGTTGGGCCGAAGAGCCTGTTTCTACACTGTAGGGAATCTATTCCTAGAAATCCGAGTTCAGAATTCTCTTCAGATTAAAATGCAGGTTCAATTGGCAGTTAGGAAGGAAAATGCAATATTAGCATTCATTTCAGGGGGCTGAGTACAACAGCATTTGTATGCTGAGGCTATATAAGGTTCTGGTCAGACTGCATTTGGAATATTGCGAACAGTTTTGAGCTCCATAATTAAAGAAGGATGTGCTGATCTTGGAGTAGTCCAGAGGAGGTTCGAAAGAGTGATCGTGGGAATCTTGTCATATGAGGAGCAGTTGAAGGCTCTGGATATGCGTCCATGCCTAAGGTGAATCCCACCAACCCTCTGAAGACCTCTTCTCCTGCAAACCCCATCCTCCTGGATACCTCGTCCTGGCCTCCTACACTCCCTTGACCTCTTCAACTCCATCTGCTGTTGTGACATCAACCACCTGAATCTCTTCACCCCTTTCACTTACTCCATCCTCTCCCCATCCGAATGGACGGCTCTCCGCTCCCTCCACTCCAACCCCAACCACACCATCAAATCAGCTGACAAGGGAGGCACTGTGTTAGTTTGGCGCACCTCTACCTTGCCGAAGCCACATGCCAACTCACTGACACATCCTTGTACTGTTCCCTTGATCACGACCAAACCGTTATCTCTAAGACCATCCACAATCCCATCCACAACCTTCAACCTCAGTTCCCAAACCCCACACCGTCCATTTCTATCTTAGAACATAGAAAAATACAGCGCAGTACAGGCCCTTTGGCCCTCGATGTTGCGCCGATCCAAGTCCACCTAACCTACACTAGCCCACTATCCTCCATATGCCTATCCAATGCCCGTTTAAATGCCCATAAAGAGGGAGAGTCCACCACTGCTACTGACAGGGCATTCCATGAACTCACGACTCGCTGAGTAAAGAATCTACCCCTAACATCTGTCCTATACCTACCACCCCTTAATTTAAAGCTATGCCCCCTCGTAATTGCTAATCTTCTGCCTAAAATTCATAACTCTGACTGCCCGGTCAACTGATCACCTCTGCCTGCTCCTGCCCCACTGGCCTCATCTTTTATCTTGACCCCATCCTGTCCTGTTTGATCCAGGAACTCTTTACCTACATTTTGGACACCACCCACACCATCTACCTTCTCTACGACTTTCAGTTCCCTGGCCCCCAACATTTCATCTTCACCATGGACATCCCATCTCTCTACCCCTGTATCCCACATGAGGAGGGCCTCAAGGCCCTCCATTTCTTCCTGTCCTACAGACCCAACCAGTCCTGCTCCACTGACACTCTCATCCACGTGGCAGAACTGGTCCTCACCCTTCACAACTTTTCTTTCAATCCTCCTACAAATCAGAGGGGTGGCCACAGGTACCCACGTGGATCCGTGCTTTGCCTGCCTCTTTATTGGGTACATGGAACAGTCCCTCTTCCACAGCTACACCAGAACCAGCTCCCATATTTTCCTCCGCTACATCGATGACTGTATCGGCACTGGCTCATGCTCCCATGAGGAGCTCAGAAACTTCATCCACTTTATCTTCACATTCTACCCTGACTACAATCTGGACCATCTCTGACACCTCCCTACTCTTACTGGAGCTCTCCGTCTCCATCTCCATCAACTAACTCAGCACTGACATCTATTATAAACCTACCGAATCCCAGAGCTACCTCAATTACACCTCCTCCCACACGTATCCTGTAAAAACACAATCCCATACTCCCTATTCCTTCGTCTCCGCTGTATCTGCTTCCAGGACGAGCAATTCCATTCCAGGACATCATGGGGGAGGGGAAATTATGGTCCTTGAAATGGAGGACATCCCAGATGTCCTTCTACTTCAAGGAACATAATTTCCGCTCCCCCATGATCAACAATGCCAACTGCATTTCCTGCACCTTTGCCCTCAAACAAAACACCCTCAACCACACCAACGGTAGAGTTCCCTCGGTCCTCACATTCCACCCCACAATTCTGCCACCTGCAGTCTGACCCACCAACAAAATAATATTTCCCTCCCCACCCCTATCCGTTTTTCGCAGAGACCATTCCCTCCATGATTCCTCATTATATCCACATTCCCCACCAACCCCTCTTCCACATCCAGAATTGTCCCCTACAGCCACAAGAGGTGGCCCTAAAACCTGCCTCACACCTTCCCCCTTCAGCCTCTGTCCAAAGCCCCATTCCAAGTCTGGCAAAGATTCACGTGCATTTCATCTAACATGATTTATTGCATTCATTGCTCCCGATGTGGTCTCCTCTGCATCGGAGAGACCGAGTGCAAATTCAGGAACTGGTTTAGGGAACATTTATGGTCCATACGTTCCAACAATCCCACCTTCTGGTAGCCATCCATTTCAACTCCCCCTCCCACTTCTCAGGGACATGTTCTTCCTGGGCCTCCTCCGCCGTCAACATAAGGCCACATACAAACTGGAGGAAGAACACCTCATCTTCCACCTCGGGAGCTTAAAACCATATAACCTTAACATAGAATTTACCTGTTTCCAAATCTCGCCATCCCCCCCACCTCATCCTCGGACCAGCCATCCTCTCTGCCCTACCCCCTTAGCTTGACCCTACCTGTCCATCTTCCTTCCCACCTAACTGTTTGAAACTTGCCACTGACCAAAAACAGCCACCTTCTACCTGCATCCACATATCGCCAACCCACTAACATACCTCCATCCCCAGTCAGCTCCATCTGTTTATTTTGCAGCCCCCTTTTCTTTCCCCAATACTGATGAAAGGTTCTAACCTGAAACATCGACTCACCCCTCCTCATCCTTCTCCTCCTCCTCTGATACTGCTTGACCTGCCATGCTTTTTCCAACTCCACTCTTTATTGACTCCTACCAGACAGCATGCGAGCAGACCCAAGTGGCCTGTCTTTTTCCTTTCTGATTTTGAGGCTAATTTTAGAGGTCCCCTAATAGTGTCATAGCAGTCTACAGCCTTTTGGCCCAACTTTCCCATGCCCTCAGTTTTCACAATTAAAGGAGTCCCATTTACTTGCATCTGGTCCATAGCCCTCTAAACCTATCCCTTCCATGTACCTATCTCAATGCTTTTTTTAAATGACAAAATTGTGCTCACTTCAATCATAGCCTGTTTCAGACACTCACCACTCTCAGTGTGAAAAAATTGCCCTCCAGGACCCTTTCTGTATCTCTCCCCTCTCACCTTACACCTATGCCCTAAAGTTTTAGACTCCTCTACCATGGGGAAAAACTGCTGACTATCTATCTTATGATTATATAGACCTCTACAAGATCACCCTTCAGTCTTCTATGCTCCAGTGGAAAAAGTCCCAGCCTATCCAATGTCTCTTTATAAGTCAAACCTTCTAGCCCAGGTCGCATCCTAGTAAATCTTTTCTTCATTCTTTCTAGTTTAATAATGTACTTTCTACACTAGGGCTACCAAAATTGCACACAGTATTCCAAATGTGGCCTTACACCTGTAACAAGACGTCTCAACTCCTATACGCAATACTCAGGCTGATGAAAGCCTTAACCATCCCGTTTATCTATGAGCTATGAATCTGTAGACTACATCTCTTTGTTCTATAACACTCTTTTGGGTTCTACCACTGAAGGTGTAAGTCCTGCCCCGTGTAATGCACCAAAATGGACCACCCTGCTGATATCTAAATTAAATTCTATCTGCCATTCCTCAGCCCATCTCTCATCTGAATGATTTTTTAAAAATTCATTGACAGGATATGGATATTGCTGACTGAGCCAGTGTTCATTGTCTGTCCCTAATTACATAGAGAACAATTGAGAGACATGAAATCACATGTTAACTGGACCAGGTAAGGACGTCAGTTTCCTTCCCTAAGGAGCATTAATGAACCAGATGGATTTTTCTGGACAATTGTTTCATGGCCATCATTAGGCTTTTATTGAATTCATATTCCACCATCTGTCATGGTGGGATTTGAACCAAGGGCCCCAGGACATTACCTATGTCTCTGAATTAATAGGAGTTTGTGAAGACTGCAGGTGAATTAATAGTCTAGTGATAATAGTCACGAATGTGACTAACTAATTCAGCACAAATCAAATATCTTTCTTCTTTGTGGGGCTCAGTGAATAAATTAATTGTGAAAACAACATTGGATTTCTGCACCAGAAAGCTCATCACTAGGGCCAACAGCAGGGTGAAGCAAGGTGGTGGCCAAATCCACTTTGGCAAGTGACAGGACCTAAGGCCACATTTTGCCAGCAGCAGCAAATTAGGAAGGTCATGTTCTAAAATAAAAATCGTGTGATATGGGTGTTTTCCCCGTAAAATATGGTAGTCAGTTGCCTTTTTGAACCACTTTAATCTTTGGGTAGTGGGGATACACACTGTTGTTAGGAAATGAGTTCCGGCTTTTGGCCCAGCAATGGTGATATATTTCTGAGTCAGGATGGTGTATGATTTAGAGGGACACTTGCAACTCGTGGCATTGAGCATTCTCTCTAATTTTCTTTCTGGCTGTGTGGGCCTTCGAGGCCTGTGTGCAGCAGCAACTTCTGGAGTGGCAAGTCAATGTTCATTGGTATTGGAGAGACAGAACATTGAAATTGGTAGATGTGGTGACAATCATGTAGACTACTTTGTCTTCAATTGAGTTGAACCTTTAAAAAAAATTCATTCAAGGCTCGCCTAGCATTTAGTGCCCCTCCCTAGTTGCACAGAGAACAGTTAAGAATGCACCATATTGCTGTGTGTCTGGAGTCACATGTAGCCCGACTAGTTGCCTTCCCGAAAGAACATTGGTTAACCAGATGGGCTTTTCCTGACTATTGACAACAGTTGTACAGTCATCATTATACTTTTAATTCTAGATTTTTTTTATTACATTCAGTTTCCACTGTCTGCCACGGCAGAATTTGAAGCCTGGTTGCCACAACATGACCTGAGTCTCTGCATTAATAGTTTAACAATGAAACAGCCATCAGTTGAGTATTTTTGGAACCGCAGTCGACCAGGTAAGTGGAAAGTATCCATCATACTCTTTATTTTTCTTTGTAGATGGTGGACTGGCTTTGGAGACAGAAGGTGAGTTGCACATTGTTGAAGTCTTAGCTTCTGACCTCCTCTTGGAGCCACAATACTTATGTGGCTAGTCATATTTTATCTCAATTTTATAACCACTATGATGTTGATAGCACGCATTTCAGTGATATTAAGTGTTGAACATCAAGAGTTGATGGTTAGATTCTCTGCTGTATAGATGTCCTTTCCCTGGCACTCTTGCGGCATGAATGTAGTAGCTGTTAGCCGAGTCAGTGGGTTGGCAGTTCAGCAGTGCCACTGATAGCGATGGCCTTTGCTGAATGCACATGGTGGCTATGCGCCATCAAAGTCAGATAAAGAGGATCTGGGCAAGGGTAGAGGGTAGGAAGACTTACTGAGGACAGACAGCATTGTTGCATGGGAGCAGTCAGTGATTAAGATGGTGCCATATATAGGTCAAGAAGTACATCTCAGATTGGCTGCAGAGCATTCTAAAGGGGGAGAGTGAATAGCCAGTTGTCATGGTGCATAAAGGCACCAAAGATATGAGTAAAAAATGGAATTTAGGGAATTAGGAACCAAGTTAAAAAAGTAGAACCTCAGAGGTAGTAATCTCAGGATTGCTACCAGTGCCAGATGCTAGTCAGAGTAGAAATGAAAGAATAGGCAGGATGAAAGTGTGGCTTGAGATGGTGCAGAAGGAAGGGTTTCAAATTTTTGGGACATTGGGACCAGTTCTGGGGAAGATGGGACTATTACAAATTGGACAGTCTATGCCTGGGCTGGACTGGAACAAATGTCCTAGGGGGTATCTTTGCTAATGCTGTTGGGGAGGGTTGAAACTAATGTGGCAGGGGGCTGGGAACCAAATGAGGAGGTTAGTGGACAGTGAAGAGATAGTAACTAAAGCCTATAAGGAACTATATCATGAAGTCAGCGTGACTAAGGGGAAGAGTAGGCAGGAAGCAGATGATGAACACAAGTGACAGGTGGTCTGAGGTGCATTTGTTTTAATGTGAGAGCATAGTAGGTAAGGCAGATGAACTTAGGGCTTTGATTAGTACCTGGGAGTATGATGTTATTGCTATTACTGAGACTTGGTTGAGGGAAGGGCATATAGATGCTTCATGTGGGGTAGAGGGGGAATAAAAGGGGTGGATGAGTTGCACTAAGGTCAGAGAGGACATCACAGCTGTGCTAAAGGAGGGCACTATGGAGGACTCGAGAGTGAGGCAATATGGGCACAGCTCAGAAATAGAAAGGGTGCAATAACAATGTTAGGGCTACACTACAGGCCTCCCAATAGCGAGCATGAGATAGAGGTACAAATATGTAAACAGATGGTGGAAGGATGCAGGGTGGATGGTGATAGGAGATTTTAATTTTCCCAACATTGACTGCGATTCAGTTAGTGCTAGAGGTCTAGATGGAGCAGAATTTGTAAGGACCATCCAGGAGGATTTTATAGAGCAGTATATAAATAGTCCAACTCGGGAAGGGCCATACTGGAACTGATGTTGGGGAATGAGCCTGGCCTGGTGACTTAAGTTGAGTAGGGGATTACTTTGGGAATAGTGATCACAATTCTGTAAGGTTTAGGTGACTGAACACAGATGAAGCATTGGAAGAAAATTTGGAAAGTAGGACCAATCTGAAATGAGGAATTAAGAGGACTAAAAGGGGTCATGAAATATTTTTAGCAAATAGGGTTAAGTAAAATCCAAAGCTTTCCCTGCGTATATAAAGAGCAAGAGAATAACAAGAGAATGGGTTAGCCCTCCCAAGGACAAAGAAGGCAAGATATGCATGAAGTCAGAGAAAATGGGTGAGATTCTTAATGAGTACTTTGCATTGGTATTCATCGAGGAGAGGGACATGATGGAAGTTGAGGTTAGGCAGAGATGCTTGATTACTCTAGGTCAAGTCGGCATCAGGAGGGAGGATGTGTTAGGTATTCTAAAAGGCATTAAGGTGGTCAAGTCCCTAGGGCCGGATGGGATCTATCCCAGGTTGCTGGGGCTTTATCAGATATCTTTACAGCATCCCTGAACACAGGTGATATCCTGGAGGACTGGAGATTTGCTGATGTTGTCCCTTTGAGAACGGTAGCAGGGATAATCCAGGTAATTATGGACTGGTGAGCCTGATGTCATTGGTAGGGAAGCTGCTGGAGAAGATACTGAAGGACAGAATTTTTTCCCATTTGGAAGAAAATGTGTTTAACAGTGACAGGCAACATGGTTTTGTGCAGGGGAAGTCATGTCTTACCAACTTAATAGAAATCCTTGCAGAAGTGACAAAGTTTATTGTTGAGGCAAGGGCTGTTCATGTCGTACACATGGACTTCAGTAAGGCATTTGATGAGGTTCCCCAAAGTAAGCTGATGAAGAAAGTAAAGTTGCATGAAGTCCAGGGTGTACTAGCTAGATGGATCGAGAACTGGCTAGGCAACAGCAGACAGAGAGTACTAGTGGAAAGGAGTTTCTCAACATGGAGAACTGTGACCAGTGGTATTCCACAGGGATCCAACAGGGACCACTGTTGTTTGTGATATACATAAATGATCTGGAGGAAGGTATAGGTGGTCTGATTGGCAAGTGTGCAGGTGACACTAAGATTGGTGGAGTAGCAGATGGTGAAGGGGACTGTCAAAGAATGCAGCAGAGTATAGATAGATTAGAGAGTTGGGTGGGTAAATGGCAGATGGAGTTCAATCCATGCAAATGCGAGGTGATGCATTTTGGAATATTCAGTTCAAGAGTGAACTATGCAGTAAATGGAAAAGCCCTGGGGAAAATTGATGTCCAGAGAGAGATCTCAGGTCCATTATACCCTGAAGGTGGCAATGCAGGTCACTAGAGTGGTCAAGAAGGCATATGACATGCTTTCCTTTATTGGATGGGGTATTGTGTAGAAGAGTTGGTAGGTTATGTTACAGTTGAATTGGACTTTGGATTGGCCACATTTGGAATACTGTATACAGTTCTGGTTGTGACACTACCAAAAGGATGTGGATGCTTTGGAGAGGGTGCAGAGGAAGTTCACCAGGATGTTGCATGGCATGGAGGGCACTAGCTATGAAGAGAGGTTGAGTAGATTAGGATTATTTTCATTAGAAAGATGGAGTTTGAGGGGGGACCTGATTGAGGTCTACAAAATCATGAGAGGTATTGATAGGATGTATAGCAAGAAGCTTTTTCCTAGAGTGGGGGACTCAATTACTAGGGGTCATGTGTTCAAGGTGAGAGGGGAAAAGTTTAAGGGAGATATGTGTGGAAAGTTCTTTATGCAGCGGGTTGTGGGTACCTGGAACACGTTGCCAGTGGTGGTGGTAGAGGCGGGCATGACAGTGTCATTTAAGATGTATCTAGACAGATACAATAGACAATAGACAATAGGAGCAGGAGTAGGCCATTCAGCCCTTCGAGCCTGCACCGCCATTCAGTATGATCATGGCTGATCATTCCTAATCAGTATCCGCTTCCTGCCTTATCTCCATAACCCTTGATTCCACTATCTTTGAGAGCTCTATCCAACTCTTTCTTAAATGAATCCAGAGACTGGGCCTCCACTGCCCTCTGGGGCAGAGCATTCCACACAGCCACCACTCTCTGGGTGAAGAAGCTTCTCCTCATCTCTGTCCTAAATGGTCTACCCCGTATTTTTAAGCTGTGTCCTCTGGTTCGGCACTCACCCATCAGCGGAAACATGTTTCCTGTTGCCAGACAGTCCAATGCTTTCATAATCTTATATGTCTCAATCAGATCCCCTCTCAGTCTTCTAAACTCAAGGGTATACAAGCCCAGTCGCTTCAGTCTTTCAGTGTAAGGTAATCCTGCCATTCCAGGAATTGACCTCCTGAACCTATGCTGCACTCCCTCAATAGCCAGAATGTCTTTCCTCAAATTTGGAGACTAGAACTGCACACAGTACTCCAGGTGTGGTCTCACCAGGGCCCTGTACAGCTGTAAAAGCACCTCTTTGCTTCTATATTCAATTCCTCTTGTTATGAAGGCCAGCATGCTATTAGCCTTCTTCACTCCTTGCTGTACCTACATGCTTGCCTTCATTGACTGATGTACAAGAACACCCGGATCTCTCTGTACTGCCCCTTTACCTAAATTGATTCCATTGAGGTAGTAATCTGCCTTCCTGTTCTTGCCACCAAAGAGGATGGGCAGGCAGCAGAGATACAATAGGTGACAGGTTTAGATAGAGGATCTTGAGCAGTGTAGGCTTGGAGGGCTGAAGGGCTGTTTGTGTGCTGTAATTTTCTTTGTTGTTTGTACATTAAAAACAAAGAGGCACCCCATTCTAGAGACTGCTCAGATTACATACCAGAAGGTTCCTCAGCTGCTGGGAAGGTGCCAGTGGAATTGGGAGGAGGCCCTTAATTAACAGCTTAAGTGGCTCAATTGGATTTTGCCTGGGCATCTAATCTGACATATTTCCCAGCCTCAACAAAATAGAAGACACTTATGCTTTCCTGTGCCATTTTTCCAGCCTTCTCATCTCTCAATCAGGGCTGGGAAGGTCTGGTAAAATCCAACCTAGGAACAGCGTCATTTGCATCAGTATATTCTCATTTCAAGCAGGAGTCAATGATAACAATCAGGAAAGAAAATATAATGATATAGGCTAACAAAAATATTCTGCCAATACATTTAAATTATGAATATGATCAACAATGTAGTAATAACCGGGTAATCTGTTTTTTTGTATTGTTGTGATAGACATTGACCAACACTACAGGGATATATCAAACAAGAATGGTGGAGAATCAAGCAAATCTGGCAGCATCTGTAGAGAGAAATACAAAGTTAACATTTCGAATCAAGCGACCCTTTGCTATAACTGAAAATAGCTGGATAAGGATGAAATTTATGTTGATGATGGGGAGTGAATAATGTACAGGATGATGATGCTGAGGCAGAGAGAGAGATGGTGGAAGAGAGAGAGAGAGAGAAAAAAGGATAGGAAAACAAAGAGATTACTGAAGATAGGAATTTGGGAACATAGGAATAGAAGTAGGCCATTGAGCCCCTCAAACCTGTTCCACCATTCAGTGAGATAGTGGCTGATGAGTGGATGAATGCCACATAACTGCATTTGGTTCATATCCCTTAATATCTTTGCTTAACAAAAAAAAATCTATCTCAGGTTTAAAACTGATCCAACATCCACTGCTGTTTGTGAAAGAAACTTCCAAACATCTACCATCCTTTGTTTATAGACGTGCTTCCTAACATCTCTCCTGAAAGGTCTGGCCCTTATTCTCAGATGATGCCCCTTAGTTCTTGAATCCACAACCAGTGGAAATAGTTTATTTTTATATACCGTGTATTTTCCTGTTAATATCTTGAAGAGTTTGATCAGATCACCTCTTGACCTTCTAGATCCTAGAGAAAACAAGCCTAATTTATGTAGTCTCGCTGAATAACCTCTTAAGTCCATGTTTCATTCTTCTTAACTTATGTTGTACTCCTTCTAGGACCAATATATCTTTCCTAAGGTGTAGTGCCCAGATCTGTTGGCAGCACTCTAAGCAGGGTCTAACAGGGGCTTTACAGAGCAAATGCTGTCTCCCTTCATGTGAGAGTCTATGACCAGGATGCCTAATCTCAGAATAAAGAGGTGCCAATTTAAGAGAGATGAGGAGGAATGTCTTCTCACAGAAGGTTATGAGTCTTTGGAACTCCTTGCCACAGACAGCTATGTTGGCTGAGTCCTTCTGCATTTTTAAGGCTGAGATTGATAGATTTTTGATATCAGGAGGGGAATGAAGGGTTATGGGAAAGTGAAGATGTGGAATGTTGGATCAGCCATGATCTTATTGAATGGTGAAGCAAGCTCTAGGGGTCAAACGGTCTACTCCTGTTATTATGATTTTACTCAAGTTTTGTCTAACTGCAGCATAACCTCTGCATCCTTGCTCTCCAATCCTCTGAAGGTCAGCCTTCTGTTAGCTTTCTTGATCATTTTCTGCACCTGTTTGTGACATTTTAATGACCTGTGTACCCGGAACCCTAAGACTCTTCGGACATCCACTGAATATAGCTTTGTATCATCTAGAAAGTACCCCGATATACTCTTTTACACACCAACATGGAAATCCTCACACTTGCATACACTGAACTCCATATGCCATAGTTTTGCCTATTCAAATAGTCAATATTCCTTTCGTAATTTTATGCCATAATTTACACGGCCTACAATGTCACCTAACTTTGTGCCATCAGCAAATTGTGTATTTTCTATGCCATTATTCAAGTCATTAATAAATAATGTGAATAATTCAGATCCTAAGAGAAGGACATGACTGGTCACCACCAGCCTATTAGAGTAGGTTCCCAATATCCCTACTTTCTGTTGCCTGCCACCTAACCAATTTCCCAGCCATTTCAGTAACTTGCCCTCAATCCTGTGGGATTCTACCTCAGTTGAGTGGTCTCTTATGTGGGATTTTATCAAATGCTTTCTGGAAGCCCAAATAAACAACATACATCGACGTTCCCCTATCTACTACCTTAGTCACCGTTTCAAAAAATTTGTGAGGTTTGTCGGGCATAACATGGTTGTCATGAATCTATGCAGGCTCTCCCTGATTAAGTGAAAAATTTTAAGGTGTTCAATTTTCTCATTCTTGATTATGGACACCAACAATTTCCCCATCACACGTTAGGCTAGCTGGTCTGTAATCCCTGGCTTTTCTCTTTTGCCCTTCTAAAAAGTGGAGTGACATGTGTAATCTTCCGATCCAGAGGGACGACTCCTGTATTGAGGGAAAATTACAGTTAGGGCATCTACAATGTGTTCCCTTACTTCCTTTAACACCCACGGATGGAAACCGTCAGGGGATCTGTCACTCTTTAATTTGATGAGTACCCTCATTACCAATGATGTTGAGGTGCTGGTATTGGACTGGGGTGGACAAAGTTAAAAGTCAAACAACACCAGGTTATAGTCCAGCAGATTTATTTGGAAATACTAGCTTTCTGAGTGCTGCTCCTTCATCAGGTAGCTAGTGGGACAGGATCAAAGGACACAGAATTTATAGTAAAAGATTAAAGAGTCATACAACTGATGTGATGCATTGATGCGATGTTATTGCTTGGACTATAACCTGGTGTTGTGTGTGATTTTTAACTCATGACCGATGTTTTACTTAAGTTAACTTTATTCAGTCCATTTCCTACTGCACTAATGATTTTCAGCAAGCTTTCCTCCTCTTACACTGTAAATCCTGAGGCAAAGTAGCCATTTAACTTGTCTGCCATATCCTGTAGTCTTTGACAATATCCCCAACTTTCAGTCTTCAGTGGGTCAACATTGCTCCTCACCACCCATGTTCCCTTCATGAAACTATAAAGTTTCTTCTTTTTAATTTTGGATGAGAATGAGGAAAGTTTTCTTTCAAAATTGCTTTAAGTAGTTCTTATATGCTGCTTTGTCGCCCTTTGCTGGTCTTTGTATCTTTTCCATTCAGCAGGACCTGTGCTGTTTTTCACATGATGTTTTTGTTAATCCCTTTTTTCTTTAGTTGTCCATGGCCAATCTTTCAGTGTGGTGGTGTTTTTCCATCTTAAGGGTATAAACTGGTTACATGTTGTGTTAGCTGAAAATGTGTTGCTGGAAAAGCGCAGCAGGTCAGGCAGCATCCAAGGAACAGGAAATTTGACGTTTCGGGCATAAGCCTTTCTTCAGGAATCCATGCCCAAAACGTCGAATTTCCTGTTCCTTGGATGCTGCCTGACCTGCTGCGCTTTTCCAGCAACACATTTTCAGCTCTGATCTCCAGCATCTGCAGATCTCACTTTCTCCTCCTATATGTTGTGTTAGATGTTTCTTTAATATTCTCCATAGTTCTTCAGTTGTTTTACACATTAGCAGACCTTCCCAGTTTACTGTGCATAGCCTCTGTTCTATCTCATTAAAGTTTCCCTTACCTAAATCTAAAATTCTAGGAGCTTATTTGTGCTTTTTGCTCTCAAATGCTACATTAAACTTGATCATGTCATGATCACTATTTGATAAATGTTCACACACAATTAGGTTACTAATTAAATCCGGCTCACTACTCAGTACAAAATCTAAAACTGGTTGTCCCGTTGTTGCATCCAGAACATATCACTGTAGGAAACTACACCAGATATACTTCAGAAATTCACTTCCTTTCTGATAGGTGCTTGTCTCCCTCTCCCAATTTATGTTAAAGTTAAAATTCATCATTAATATGACACTGCTTTGCTATATGTTTGCCTAATTTCAGAAGTGCTACTAGGGTGATTATAGTCAACACCTATTACAGTTTTAGATCCCTTCACTCTTCCTCAGTTCTATGGTCTCCACTGAATGCTTTCCTTTCATGATATCCTCGCTCACCAATGAAGTAATTTTGTTTCCAACATGTAAAGCATTGGTGGTGTTGAGAATAGGCAGCTTAAATCTGCCAGAAAATGAGGTAAACAGAGAACTCATTAAAGGCTGTTGAACTTTTAACTTAATTTCTTTACTTTCTAGTTTAAAGTAAGAAAGACTTTACTAACTATGGTCTTACTTATTTATTTTTCTACTTACTCCAAGAAAGTAATGCCTCAGTTTTTAATTCTGTTTCTCTTATGACTTTGTACCTAAGATTTTAGTATTTGTAGTCATTGACTTTCTTCTTAGAGTAAGTAGAAAAATGAAGAAGTAAGGCAGTAGTTAATATTAAAGTCTTTCTTATTTTAAACTAGAAAATACCTTTGTACCTAGGATGGCACCATGTGTAGCAACATTATACACTTTTCACTGTATACCTGTTCTTCTGTACTTGAGGACACGTGACAACAAAATCTAAATCCAATCTTAGATATAATTTAATTCATTAGATAAATATTTGCTTGATAATGGAATAATGCAGATTAGACGGGGCAAGAGCAATTATAATGTGATCAGGCAAGAATTAGGATGTATAGAATGGGATAGCAAAATGCAGGGGATGCAGACAATCGAAATGTGGAGCTGGTTTAAGGGACAGATATTGCGTGTCCTTGATAGGTATGTCCCTGTCAGACAGGGAAGAGGTGATAAGGTAAGGGAACCGTGGTTTACTACAGAAATTGCATCTCTTGTTAAGAAGAAGAAGGAGGCTTATGTGTTGATGAGGTAAGATCGTTCAGATGAGGCAATGGAGAGTTACAGATCAGCTCGGAAGGATTTAAAGAGAGAGTTAAGAAGAACAAAGAGAGGACATGAGCAGTCTTTAGCAAATAGAATAAAGGAGAACCTTAAAGCTTTCTGGAGGTATGTGAGGAATAAAAGGATGACTACGGTAGGAATAGGGCCAGTCAAAGACAAAAGTGGGAAGTTGAGTGTGGACCCTGTAGAGATCGGAGAGGTGCTAAACAAACATTTCTAATCGGTATTCACTCATGAAAAGGAAGAATATTGTAGAGAAGAAGAATGAGATACGAGGTATTAGACAAAAAAGGAATGAGGTTAGTTATGCACAGGTGTTATCAATTCTAGAAAGAGTGAAAGTAGTTAAGTCCCCTGGGCTGGATGGGATTTATCCGAGGATTCTCTGGGAAGCTAGGGAGGAGATTGCAGAGTCTTTGGCTTTGATATTTGAGTCGTCATTGTCTACAGGTTTAGTATCTGAGGACTAAAGGATTGCAAATGTTGTGCCCTTGTTCAAGAAGGGCAGCAGAGATGACCCAGGTAATTATAGACCAGTGAGCCTTACTTCTGTTGTAGGAAAGGTTTTGGAAAGGATTGTAAGAGATAAGATTTATAATCACTTGCAAGCAACAATTTGATTTCAGATAGTCAACATGGTTTTGTCAAGGGCAGGTCGTGGCTCACAAACCTCATTGAGGTTTTTGAGAAGGTGACTAAGCTCGTGGATGAAGATAGGGCAGTTGACGTGGTGTACATGGACTTCAGTAAAGCCTTTGATAAGGTTCCACATGTTAGCTGTTGGAGAAAATGCAGAGGCATGGCATTGGGGGTGATTTAGCAGTTTGAATTAGAAACTGGCTTTCTGAAAGAAGGCAGCGAGTGGTGGTTAATGGAAAATATTCAGCCTGGAATCCAGTTACTAGTGGTGTGCCACAAGGATCTGTTTTGGGACCACTGTTGTTTGTCATTTTTATAAATGACTTAGTCGCAAGCACAGGTGGATGGATTAGTAAATTTGCAGACGACACTAAAGTCGGTGGAGTAGTAGACAGTTTGGAAGAATGTTACAGGTTGCAAGGGGATTTAGATAAACTGCAGAATTGGGCTGAGAGGTGGTAAATGGAATTCAATGCAGCTAAATGTGAGGTGGTGCACTTTGTGAAGAATAACAGTAAGGCAGAGTACTAGGTCAATGGAAAGATTCTTGGTAGTGTGGATGTGCAGAGAGATCTTGGAGTCCATGTGCACAGACCTCTGAAAGTTGCCACCCAGGTGGATAGTGCTGTTAAGAAGGCATACGGTGTGTTAGGCTTCATTCGTAGAGGGATTGAGTTCCGAAACTGCAATATCATGCTGCAACTATACAAAACGCTGGTGCGGCCACACTTGGAATACTGTGTACAGTTCTGGTCGCCCCATTACAGGTAGGATGTGGAAACACTGGAAAAGGAGCAGAGGAGATTTACCAGGATGTTGCCTGGTCTGGAGCAAAGGATTTATGAGGAAAGGCTGAGAGACTTGGGTCTATTCTCATTGGAAAGAAGAAGGCTAAGGGGGGATTTGATAGAGACATACAAGATAATCAGAGGATTAGATAGGTAGACAGTGAAAGTCTTTTCCCGAGGATGATGACGTCAGCTCGTACGAGAGGACATAACAACAAATTGAGGGGTGATAGATTTAAGACAGATGTCAGAGGCAGGTTTTTTATGCAGAGAGTGGTAAGGGCATGGAATGCTCTACCTGCTAATGTAGTCAACTCAGCCACATTAGGGAAATTTAAACAATCCTTAGATTAGCACATGGATGGTTTTGGGATAGTGTAGGGGGACGAGCTGAGAATAGTTCACAGGTCAGCGCAACATCGAGGGCTGAAGGGCCTGTTCTGCTCTGTATTGTTCTATGTTCTTAGGAGACCTTAGAGTGCAGGTTCATAGCTCCTTGAAAGTGGAGTCGCAGTTAGATAGGATACTGAAGAAGGCATTTGGTAGGCTTTCCTTTATTGGTCAGAGTATTGAGTACAGGAGTTGGGAAATCATGTTGCGGCTGTTTAGGTCATTGGTTAGGCCACTGTTGGAATATTGCATGCAATTCTGGTCTCCTTCCTATTGGAAAGATGTTGTGAAACTTGAAAGGGTTCAGAAAAGATTTACAAGGATGTTGCCAGGGTTGGAGGACTTGAGCTATCGGGTGAGGCTGAATAGGCTGGAGCTGTTTTCCCTGGAGCGTTGGAGGCAGAGGGGTGACCTTATAGAGGTTTACAAAATTATGAGGGGCATGGATAAGGTAAATAGGCAAAGTCTTCCCTGGGGTCAAGGAGTCCAGAACTAGAGGGCATAGGTTTAGGGTGAGAGGGGAGAGATACAAAAGAGACCAATGGGGCAAATTTTTCACAGAAGGTGGTACGTGTATGGAATGAGCTGCCAGAGGAAGTGGTGGAGGCTGGTACAATTGCAACATTTAAGAAGTATTTGGATGGGTATATGAATAGGAAGGGTTTGGAGGGATATGGGCCAGGTGCTGGCAGGTGGGATTAGATTGGGTTGGGATATCTGGTCGGCATGTAAGGGTTGGACCGAAGGGTCTGTTTCCGTGCTGTATATCTCTATGACTCTGTTGTGGTTCTGTTCGCCGAGCTGGGAATTTGTATTGCAAACGTTTCGTCCCCTGTCTAGGTGACATCCTCAGTGCTTGGGAGCCTCCTGTGAAGCGCTTCTGTGATGTTTCTCCGGCATTTATAGTGGTTTGTCTCTGCCGCTTCCGGTTGTCAGTTCCAGCTGTCCGCCGGAGGAAACATCACAGAAGCGCTTCACAGGAGGCTCCCAAGCACTGAGGATGTCACCTAGACAGAGGACGAAACGTTTGCAACACAAATTCCCAGCTCGGCGAACAGAACCACAACAACGAGCACCCGAGCTACAAATCTTCTCCCAAACTTTGAATCTCTATGACTCTAAAAAGCAGACAAAGAGTAGGAAGGCAGTGCAGGTGTCCCCTACAGTCATCTCCCTCCAAAACAGGTATACCATTTTGGATACTGTTGGGGGAGATGGCTCACCAGGGGAGGGCAGCAGTTGCCAGGATAATGGCACCGTGGTGGGCATTGCTGTTCAGAAGGGTAGGAAAAAGACTCACAGGGCCATAGTAAGAGGAGATTCTGTTGTAAGAGGAGTTGATAGGCAGTTCTGTGGCCGAAAAAGAGACTCCTGGATGGTATGCTTCCTCCGGTGCTCAGGTCAGAGATGTCACTGAAATGAGGTCCTGAAAACAGAGTTCAGGAAGCTAGGAGAGAAGTTAAAGAGAAGGACCTCAAAGGTAGTGATCTTGAGATTGCTATCAGTGCCATGTGCTCACCAGGGTAGAAATGAAGGAATAGGCAGGATGAACATATGGCTTGAGGGATGGTGTAGGAGTAAGGGGTTCAGATTTGTGGGACATTGGGACCTGTTTTGGGGAAGGGGACTTTTACAAATTGGTTGGTCTACACCTGAACCAAACTGGAAATCATGTCCTTGGGGGAGTTTTTGTGATTGATGTTGGGGAGGTTTTAAACTGATGTGGCAGGGGGCTGGGAACCAGAAGAGAAGACCAGTAGACAGTGAAGTGGAAACTAGACTGTAAGGGTCATGAAGTTAGCATTACCACGGGGAAGAGTAGGCAGACAGCAGATGAACTGTTGGCCTGAAGTGCATATACTTTAATTCAAGGAATACAGTGGGTAAGGCAGATGAACTTCGGGCATGGACTTGTGCCTGGGAATATGAGATTATAGCAATCGCAGAGACTTGGTTGAAGGAACGTCATGAATGGCAACTAAATGTTCCAGAATATAGATGCTTCAGACAGGACAGGGAGGGAAGTAAAAGGGGGGGCAGGCATGATATCATAGCTTATAGATGCTTCAGACATGACAGGGAAAAAAGTAAAATGGGGGGGAGGAGTTGCATTGCTGGTCAGGGATGATATCATGACTGTGCTAATGGAGGCCACTATAGAGGGCTTGGCCAGTGAGGCATTATTGGTAGAGCTGAGAAATAAGAAGGGTGCAATTATATTGTTGGGACTGTATTACAGGCCTCCCAACAGAGAGCATGAGGTAGAAGAACAAATAGGTACATAGAACATAGAACATAGAAGGATACAGCGCAGTACAGGCCCTTCGGCCCTCGATGTTGCGCCGACCGAATCCTACCTAACCTATACTAGCCCAATAACTTCCAAATGCCTATCCAATGCCCGCTTAAATGACCATAAAGAAGGAGAGTTCACCACTGATACGGGCAGGGCATTCCATGAACTCACAACCCGCTGTGTGAAGAATCTACCCCTAACATCTGTCCTATACCTACCACCCCTTAATTTAAAGCTATGTCCCCTAGTAACACCTGACTCCATTAGCGGTAAAAGGTTCTTAGTATCTACCCTATCTAAACCCCTAATCATCTTATACACTTCTATCAGATCTCCCCTAAACCTTCTCTTCTCCAATGAGAACAGCCCCAAGTGCCTCAGCCTTTCCTCATAAGATTTTCCTACCATTCCAGGCAACATCCTGGTAAACCTCCTCTGCACTCGTTCTAAAGCTTCCACATCCTTCCTATAGTATGGCGACCAAAACTGCACACAATACTCCAGATGAGGCCGCACCAGAGTCTTATACAACTGCAACATGACCTCAGGACTCCGGAACTCAATTCCTCTGCCAATAAAGCCCAGTACACCATATGCCTTCCTCACAGCACTAAACAGGTGCTGTGAGGTAAACAGATTATGGAAAGAAGTAGAGGCAACAGGGTGGTGGTGATGGGAGATTTTAATTTTCCCAACATTAACTGGGATACACTTAGTGTCAGAGGTCTGGATGGGGCAGAATTTGTAAGGAGCGTCTAGGAAAGTTTTCAAGAGCAGTCCAACAAGGGAAGATGCCATATTGGACCCGGTGTTGAGGAATGAGCCAGGCCAGGTGGTAATGTTGCAGTGGGAGATTTCCTTGGAAACAGTGACCACAACTCTGTAAGTTTTAGAATACTCATAGACAAAGTTAAGAGTGGTCCTAAGGGAAGAGTACTAAACTGGGCCAAGGCCAATTATATCTAAATTCGGGCAGGAGCTGAGAAATGTGGGTTGGACACAGCTATTTGAAGGGAAGTCCATATTTGATATGTGGGAGGCTTTCCAAGATAGGTTAAAGATAGTGCAGGATAGGCATGTCCCGTTGAAAGCAAAGGATAGGAAAGGCAAGATTGGTGAACCACAGATGATAGGAGAAATCGTACGACTAACCAAGAGGAAAAGGGAAGCATACATTAGGTCCAGGCAGCTAAGAACAGAATGGGCCCTGGAGGAATATTGGGAGAATAGGGCTTGTCTTAAACGAGGAACCAAGCAGGCTAAAAGGGGTCATGAAATAACTTTAGTGAGCAGTATTAAGGAGAATCCCAAGATCTTTTATTCATATATAAAAAGCAAGCGGGTAACTCGAGAAAAGGTTGGTTCACTAAAGGATAAAGAAGGAAGGTTGTGTGTCGAACCAGAGAAAATGGGTGAGATTCTGAATGATGACTTTGCATCAATGTTCACCGAGGAGAGGGGCATGATGAATGTTGAGATTAGAGATAGAAGTTTGAATAATCTGGATCACATTGACATAAGGAGGGAAGATATGTTGGGTAGGCTAAAGGGTAGTAAGGTGGATAAATCCCCAGGACCGGATGGGATCTATCCCAGGTTGCTGAGGGAGGCGAGAGAGGAAATAGCTGGGGTGCTGACAGATATCTTTGCAGCATCCTTAAACACGGGTGAAGTGCCAGAGGACTGGAGGGTTGCTCATGTTGTCCCCCTGTACGAGAAGGGTAGGAGGGGTATTCTGGGTAACTACAGAACAGTGAGCCTGATGTCAGTGGTGGGAAAGTTGCTGGAGAAGATAGTGAGGGATAGAATCTACTTATATTTGTAAAGGAATGGGCTAATCATTGATAGGCAACATGGTGTCGTGCAGGGGAGATTGTGCCTTACCAACTTAATAGAGTTCTTTGAGGAAGTGACCAAGTTGTTAGATGAAGGAAGGGCTGAAGTTGTCATATACGTGGACTTTAGTAAAACATTTGTTAAGGTTCCCTATGGTAAACTAATAGAGAAAGTGAAGTCACATGGTGTGCAGGGTATTCTAGCTAGGTGGGTAAAGAACTGATTGAGCAACAGGAGACAGAGAGCAGTCGTTGAAGGGAGTTTCTCGAAATGGACAAAGGTGACCAGTGGTGTTCCAGTGATCAGTGTTGATTGTGATATATATAAATGATCTTGAAGAGAGCTTTGTTGGTCTGATCAGTAGTTTGCAGATGATACGAAGATTGGTAGAGTAGTAGAAAGTAGAAATAATACAGGAGAATATAGATAGCCTGAGAGTTGGGCGGAGAAGTGGCAGATGGAGTTCAATCCAGGCAAATATGAGGTGATGCATTTTGAGAAGTCTAATTCAAGAGCGAACTATACTGTAAACAAAAGAGCCTTGGGAATTCAAGTCCATTGTACCCTGAAGGTAGGTGCACAGGTGGATAGAGTGGACAAGAAGAAATATGGTATGCTTGCCTTCATTGGACGGGGTATTGAGAATAAGAGCTGGCAGGTCAGGTTAAAATTGTACAAGACATTGGTTCGGCCACATTTAGAATACTGTGTACAGGTCTGGTTGCCACATTACCAAAAGGATGTGGACGCTTGAAGAAGGTGCAGAGAAGGTTTACAAGGATGTTGTTTGGTAGGAAGGTGCTAGCTATGAAGAGAGGTTGAGTAGGTTAGGATTATTTTCATTCGAAAAAAGGAGATTGAGGGGGGAACTGTTTGATGTCTACAAAATCATGAAGTTTATAGACAGGGTGGACAGAGATAAGCTTTTTCTCAGGGTGAGGGATTCAATAACGAGAGGTCATGTGTTCAAGGTGAGAGGTGAAAAGTTTAAGGGGGATACACGCAGCAAGCACTTCACACAGAGGGTGGTAGGTGCCTGGAATGCGTTGCCAGCAGAGATAGTAGAGGTAGGCATGGTAGATTCATTTAAGGTGCGTCTGGACAGATGCATGAGTAGGTGGGGAGCAGAGAGATACAAATGCTTAGAAATTGGGCGATAGGTTTAGACAGTGGATTTGGCTTGGCTCAGGCTTGGAGGGCTGAAGGGCCTGTTCTTGGGCTGTAAATTTTCTTTGTTCTTTCTTTGAAAACCCTAAAGCTTTCTATAGGGATATTAGGGACAAAAGAGTGACTTAGGGCCAATCAAGGATAGCAGTGAGAAATTGTGCATGGAGTCAGAAGAGAAGGGGAAATGCGAATTGAATATTTTTCATCAGTATTCACACTAGAAAAAGACAATGTTGTTGAGGAGACCACTCAGATACAGGCTATAGAATAGATGGGATTGAGGTTCATAAGGAGGAGGTGTTGGCAATTCTGCCAAGTGTGAAAATAGTTAAGTCCCCTGGGCTGAATGAGATGTTTCCTAGGATTCTCGGAAGCCAGGGAAGAGATTGCAGAGCTTTGGCTTTGATCTTTATGTCGTCATTGACTACAGGAATAGTGCCAGAAGACTGGAGGATAGCAAATGTGCTCTTGTTCAAGAAGAGGAGTAGAGACAACCCTGGAAATTATCGACTTATGAGCCTTACTTCAGTTATGGATAAAGTGTTGGAAAAGGTTATAAGGGACAGGATTTAGAATCATCCAGAAAGGAAAATGTTGATTAGGGATAGTCAACATGGTGGTATTCCTGATGAAGGGCTTTTGCCCGAAACGTCGATTTTATTGCTCCTCGGATGCTGCCTGAATTGCTGTGCTCTTCCAGCACCAGAAATCCAGAATTTGTGAACGGTAGGTCATGCCTCACAAACCTTATTGAGTTATTTGAGAAGGTGGACCAAACAGGTGGATGAGGGTAAAGCAGTTGATATGGTGTATATAGATTTCAATAAGGCATTTGATAAGGTTCCCCATGGTAGGCTATTGCACAAAACATGGAGGCATGGGATTGAGGGTGATTTAGCGGTTTGGATAAGGAATTGGCTAGTTGAAAGAAGACAGAGGGTGGTGGTTGATGGGAAATGTTCATCCTGGAGTTGGGTTACTAGTGGTGTATCTCAAGGATGTGTTTTGGGGCCACTGCTATTTGTCACTTTTATAAATGACTTGGACGAGGGCTTAGAAGAATGATACTAATGTCGGTAGAGTTGTGGAGAGTGCCAAAGGATGTTGTAGTTTACAGAGGGACATAGATAAGCTGTGGAGCTGCACTGAGAGGTGGCAAATGGAGTTTAATACAGAAAAGTGTGAGGTAATTCACTTTGGGAGGAGCAACAGGAATAAAGAAGGCTCATGGTAAGATTCTTGGTAGTGTAGATGAACAGAGAGATCTTGGTGCCCATGTACATAGATCCCTGAAAGTTGCCACTCAGGTTGATAGGGTTGTTAAGAAGGCTCACAGTGTGTTAGCTTTTATTGGTAGAAGGATTGAGGATCGGAGCCATGAGGTCATGCTGTAGCTGTATAAAACTCTGATGCAGCCGCACTTGGAGTATTGCATACATTTCTGGTCACTACATTATAGGAAGGATGTGGAAACTTTGGAAAGAGTTCAGAGGAGATTTCCTAGGATGTTGCCTGGTATGGAGGGAAGGTCTTATGAGGAAAGGCTAAGGGACCTGAGGCTGTTTTCGTTAGAGAGAAGAAGGTTGAGAGGCGACTTAATTGAGACACAGAGGATTCAGAGGATTAGATAGTGTGGACAGTGAGAGTTATGGCTAGCACAAGGGGACATAGCTTAAAATTGAGGGGTGATAAATATATGAGAGTTGTCAGAGGTAGCTTCTTTACTCAGAGAAGTAGGGGTGTGGAACCGCCTGCTTTCAACAGTAGTAGACTCGTCAACTTTAAGGACATTTAAATTGCCATTGGATAGACAAATGGATGAAAATGGAGTAGTGCAGGTTATATGGGCTTCAGATTGGTTTCTCATGTCAGCGCAACATGAAGAGCCTGTACTGCGCTGTAATGTTCTATGTTCTATATTGTATACATCGTCTGGACCAGAATGGGTATACCCAAGGTTACTACTAGATGCGAGGTAAGAGTCTGCTATGCCTTTGGTGATGATCTTTGCATCCTCACTGTTCACTGGAGTAGTACTCGATGATCGGAGGGTGACAAATGTTACTCCTTGGTCAAAAAAGGGAATTGGGTCAACCCTGGGAATTACAGACCAGTCAGTCTTAAATCGGTGGTGGGTAAATTATTGGAGAGAATTCTGAGATACAGGATTTATGATTGGTTCAAAAAGCACAGCTTGATTCGAATTAATCAGCATGTCTATGTGAGGGGCAGGTCATGCCTCCCAAGTCTTGTAGAATTCTTTGAGGATGTGACAAAACACATTGCTGAAGGTACAGCAGTGGTTGTGGTATACATGAATTTTTGCAAGGCGTTTGATAAAGGTTATCCATGGTAGGTTCATTCAGAAAGTAAGGAGACTTGTAATACAGGGAAATTTAGCTGTCTGGATACAGTATTCAGCATGGAGCCTGGTGGCTAGTGGTGCTCCGCAGAGATCTGTTCTGGGACATTTCCTCTTTGTGTTAAAGACAGAATTCTTGGAAGTGTGCAGGAACAGAGGGATCTTGGCCTCCATGACCACAAATCTCTCAAACTTGCCACCCATGTTGATAGATTTGTTAAGAAGACATATGGCTTATTGGCTTTCATTATCAGGGAAATTGAGTTTCACAGTTGTGAGTTATGCTGCAGCTCTATAAAGTTCGACCACACTTGGAATATTGTGTTCCATTCTGGTTGCCTCATTATAGAAAGGATGTGGAAGCTTGAGAGAAGGTGCAGAGGAGACTTACCAGGATGCTGCCTAGTTTGGAGGGCATGTCTTTGAAGGAAGGTTGAGGGATCTAGGGGTTTTCTCACTGGAGCAAAGAAGGATGACAGGTGACTTGATAGAGGTGCACAAGATAATGAGAGCTATGGACAGAGTGGATAGCCAGAGACTCTTTCCCACGGTGGAAATGGCTATCATGAGGGGCATAATTTTAAGGTGATTGGAGGAAGGTTTGGGGGAGTTGTCAGAGGTAGGTTATTTATACAAAGTGTGGTGGGTGCATGGATTGCACTGCCAGCAGTGGTAGTAGAGTCAGATACATTAGAGACACTTAAGTGACTCTTGGATAGGCAGATGGATGATAAAAAAAATGTAGTGTAAGGTAGATTCGGTTGATCTTAGAATAGGATATAAGCTCGGCACAATATCAAGGGCCAAAGGGCCTGTATTGTGCTGTATTGTTCTATGTTCTATGTTAAATGACTTCCCTGGATGTATTCCCAGGAAAATCCTTACTAAGTACAGCCACAATGCTATGCCTTATCAAAAACGCCACTCCGTCTCCTCTCTTGCCCCATTTTCAATCCTTCCTATAGCATTCATTTCCTGCAACATTAAGCTGCCGATCCTGTCCTTCTATGCAATGTCTCTGTAATTGCTATGACATCTTAGTCCCATGTTCCAAACCATGCCCTGAGTTCTTCTGCTATTCCTGTTAGGCCTCTAGCATTGAGAAAAATGCAGTTTAATAATCAGTCCTACCTTATTCTCTGCTTTATTTCTGCCTGCCCTGACTGTTTGACTCACTCCCTTTCCCAACTGTACCAGTTTCAGATTGATCTCTTTGTTCACTATTTCTCTGTGTACCATTCCCCTGCCTCACTAGTTTAATTCCTCCTGAGTAGCTCTAGCAAATCTCCCAACCAGTATAATAGTCCCTTTCCAATTCAAATGCAATCCATCCTTCTTGTACAGAGTAACTTCTAACCCAGAAGAGATTCCAATGATCCAAAAATGTGAACCCTTCTCCCCTGCACCAAGTTCTCAGACACACATTCATCTGTCTATCCTCCTATTCCTACCCTCACTAGCTTGTAACATCGGGAGTAATTCAGATATTACTATCCTCGAGGACCTCCTTTTTAAATTCCTGCCTAACTTTCTATATTCTCCCTTCAGAATCTCCTCCTTTTTCCTTTCCAGGCCATTAGTTCCAATGTGTACTACAACCTCCTGCTGGTCCCACTCCCTGTTGAGAACATTCTCCATCCTCTCTGAGATATCCTTGATCCTGGCACCAGTCGTGCAACACACCATTCTGATTTTTCACTGCCAGCCGCAGAAACATCTGTTTGTGCCTCTGACTAGACAGTCCCCTATCACAATCAATCACTTGGAACTTGACATACCCGTCATTACATGAGAGCCATTCTCAGTACCAGAGACTTGGCTATTCATGCTACATTTTCCTCAGAGTGCATCACCCCATACATTTTCTAAAACAGAATACTTGTTTGAGATGGGGATAGCCACAGGAGACTCCTGCATGACCTGACTCTCTTTCTTACCTTTCCTGGAATTAACCCATCTACCAGCTGTATCTGCAGTTTTTCTTGCTTACTATAACTGCAGTTCATCACACCCACTAGCTCCTATAAATTTTGTATTGCCTCTAACTGCCGCTCCAACCAATCCATGCAATAGAACAAAGAAAATTACAGCACAGCAACAGGCCCTTCAGCTCTCCAAGCCTGTGCCGATCCGGATCCTCTATCTAAACCTGCCCCCTGTTTTCTAAGGGTTTGTATCCTTCTGCTCCCTGCCCATTCACGTATTTGCCTGCCGCTACCACCTCTGTTGGCACTTCCAACTGGAACTCTATCACCAAGCACATTGATTTGGATCCCATTTACCACCCCCTGAGAGAAATAACAGGAAATGATGTCACCACAGGAAATGACATCACCAACCCAAGGAAACCTAAATGCAAACAGAAAGTGGGCCATGCCACTAGTGCTTCATCCAGAGACTCCCTGATGATGTTACCTAATATAGTGACAAAACGTCTAAAAACAAACCTTCCAGTTGAGCGAGCAAACCTACATCCAGAACCCTATTTAAACCTCTGATTATCTTATACGTCTCAATTAAGTTACCTCTCAACCTTCTTCTAACGAAAACAGTCTCAAGTCCCTCAGCCTTTCCTCGTAAGACCTTCACTCCACACCAGGCAACATCCTAGGAATCTCTTCTGAACTCTTTCCAAAGTTTCCACATCTTTCCTATAATGTGGTGACCAGAAATGTACACAAATGTCCAAGTGCAGCCGCACCAGAGTTCTGTAGAGCTGTAACATGATTTCATGGCTCTGAAACTCAATCCCTCTACCAAGAAAAGCCAATACATCATATGCCATCTTAACAACCCCATCAAATTGGGTGGTAACTTTCAGGGATGTATGTACATGGACACCAAGAACTCTCTGCTCATCTACAGTACCAAGAATCCTACCATTAGCCCAGTAATCTGAATTCTTGTTGCTCTTTCCAAAGTGAATCACCTCATACTTTTCCGCATTAAACTCCATTTGCCACTTCTACTTCCAGCTCTGCAGCTTATCTATGTTCCTCTGTAACCTGCAACATCCTTCGGCACTATCCACAACTCCACCGACCTTAGTGTCATCCGCAAATGTCATCCAGGTCACTTCTAAAAGTGACAAACAGTGGTGGCCCCAAAACAGATCCTTGCGGTATACCACTAGTTTCTGAACCCCAGGATGAACATTGCCCGTCAATCACTACCCTCTGTCTTCTTTCAGCCAATTTCTTATTCAAACTGCTAAATTACCCTCAATCCCATGCTTTCATAGCCTAATGTGGGGAACCTTATCAAATGCCTTACTGAAATCCATATATATCTCATCAACTGTTTTACCCTCATCCACCTGTTTGATCACCTTCTCAAAGGACTCAATATGGTTTTTGAGGCATGACCTTCCCTTCAAAAAACAACACTGACTCTCCCTAATCAACTTATTCCTTTCTTAATTATTATAAATCTTACCTCTTATAACCTTTTCCAATACTTTACCCGCAACCAAAGTAAGATTCACTGGTCTACAATTAACAGGGTTGTTCTACTCCCCTTCTTGAACAAGGGAACATTTGCTATCGTCCAGTCTTCTGGCACTATTCCTGTAGACAATGAGGACATAAAGATCAAAGCTAAAGGCTCTGCAATCAACTCCCTGGCTTCCCAGAGAATCCAAGAAGAAATTTCATCTGGCCCAGGGGCCTTATCTATTTTCACACTTTGCCGAATTGACAACACCTCCTCTTTGTGAACCTCAACCCCATCTGGTCTCATAGACTGTATCTTAGTATCGTCCTCAACAAAAATGTCTTTTTCCAGTGTGAATACTGACAAAACATATTCATTTTGTGCTTCCCCTATCTCCTCTAACTCCACACACAACTACCCACAGCTACCCTCAGCCAATCCCAGTCAATGTTGGGAAAAACAAAATCTTCTATCACCACCACCTGTTGCCTCCTTCATCTTTTAATAATCTGTTTACATATTTGTTCCTCCATCTCACACTTGCTGTTGGGAGGCCTGTAGTACAGTGCCACCAATGTTACCACACCCTTCCTATTTTTGAGCTCCACCCATATTGCCTCACTGCTTGAGTCCTCTATTGTGCCCTCCTTCAACACAGCTGTAATATCCTCTCTGACCAGTAATACAACTCTTCAACCTCTTTTACCTTTCTATTCTGCCTGAAGCATCTATATTCTGGATACTTAGTTGCCAATTATGCCTTTCCCTCAACTAAGTCTCAGTAATAGCAATAACATCATATGCCCAGCTACTAACTCAAGCTACTAATTCAAGTCCTTAGTTCATCTGCCTTACTTAATACACTTCTTGCATTAAAACAAATGCACCTCAGACTACCTGTCCCTTTGTGTTCATCATTTCCTCCCTGCCTACTCTTTCCCTTAGTCACGCTGACTTCATGATCTAATTCCTTATAGGCTTTAGTTACTATCTCCTTACTGTTCACTAACCTTCTCATTTGGTTCCCATTCCCCTGCCACATTAGTTTCAATACTCCCCAACAGCTTTAGCAATAGCACCCCAAGAACACTGGTTCCAGGCCAGCCCAGGTGTAGACTGTCTAATTGTAATTGTGCCACCTTCCCCAGAATCAGTCCCAATGTCCCAAAAATCCCTCCCTCCTGCACCATTTCTCAAGCCATGCATTCACGCTGCCTATTCTTTCATTTCTACTCTGACTTGCATAATCTGGTAGGATTCACAACCAAACACACTTCGTGCAGACATAATCATTGTAAAATGGAAATGTTCCCTAAACTCCCACATCCAACAGGAAGAGCACATCACTCTTCTAAAGGTCATCTTTGCTCCTTCACAATCTACAGACCCAGAAAATAGCATTGTCTTATTGCTCTAAAAATACTGCTCCAGACTAACTTAATAGTTATAGTTTATATTTTTAAAATTTAATCAAGAGATAGATCTCAATAAAGAGGTATATCAGGTGGCACAGTGACTGAGTGGTTAGCACTGTTGCCTCACCGTGCCAGGGAGCCGGGTTCAATTCCTGCCTCGGGCAACTGTCTGTGTGGAGTTTGCACATTCTCCCCGTGTCTGCATGGGTTTGCTCCGGTTTCCTCCCACAGTCCAAAGATGTGCAGGTTAGGTGAATTGGCCATGCTAAATTGCCTGTAGAGTTAGGTGGATTAGTCAGAGTAACTATGGAGGGGGGGGTGGGATTTTCTTCGAAGGGTCGGTGTGGACTTGTTGGGCTGAAGGGCCTGTGTCCACACTATAGGCAATCTAACCTAAACATATAATCAAGAAAAAAAAACCATTCTATTCAATATTGTAAATATACATCAAGGTTACACTTAATAACTATGCACTTATCTGTTCCTGTGGCTGTGAGCTCTCCCACACAGGTTCCTCCAAGGTCAGCTGTGAATTTCACTGTTTGTTAATTTTTCCTAGACGCACTCTGATGACCAGAGATACTTGAACTCAAACAGCAAAGGCAGCAACTGTGCAGATCCACTGCTGTGACAGACAGCAGTGCAGGTTTCTTTTTCTGACCATGTAGTCATTGCCTTTGTCTGTCTTCCTCCTTTTTAAAGTGCCATTGTTTTGATCTTTTTCTCCCAAAGTTCCATAACAATGCAACAGCATTTAAAACAGTAATTTCTGCTCCTGGAGTTTGATGAAATCTCCTTCACCACCTAAAATATCTCAAAAAAGGAGCAGATCTTACAGCCACAATTTTTTCCTATCCTCCATCTTGGATTATCCAGAATCCCTTCTTCAGACAGCAGTCCTCTCCATATCCATCTCCAGCACTCTCCCTCTACCTGGACTCCTCCATCTGGTTTCTAATCTGCACTTGACCTGTTCATTGAGAACTGTCAACATGACATCAGTCACCTTAATTTCTCTGCTACCCATTCCCATTCTAACCATTCTCCCTCTGAACTTACTGTTGTCTGTGCTCTCAGATCCAACCCACTTAACAAGGGTGATACTGTTACTGTCTGGACAACAGACCCTATCCTGTGGAGGCTGAGTGCTATCTCTCGGCCACTTCCTTCTATCTCCCTGGACCACAAACCCATGATCGACCAACAAGCTATTGTATCCATGACTGTCACTAACCTCATTGCATCTGGGGATCTCCTGCCATGGCTTCTCAAAACATGATCCTCCAATCCCATAAATCCACTTTTACCTTCTTTCCAAAATCTGCAAACAAGACTGCCCAGGCAGACACATTGTTTCTGTCTGTTCCTGCTCCATTGACCTTATTTCTTCCTACCTGAATTAAATTTTTCTCCCCTTGTTCAGTCCCTTCCCACTTATATTTATCTAATGTGTCACTTTGGTTTCAAAATTCCCCATTCACTCACACCAGCTGCTTCTTCTTCATGAATGTACAATCACTCTTTATATTCAATCCCATCAACAGGGTCTAGGATTCTCTATTTCTTCCTTGAGAGAAGGCCTGAACTGTCCCTACCCACCATTACCCTTCTAACCCTGGCCTAGCTCATCCTCACTAACTCCTTTTACTTTCTTCAGGTCAAAGGTATGGGCATAGGTATTCACATGGGCCTATCATGCCTGTCTTTTTGTGGGTTACGTGGAACATTCCTTGTTCCATATCTGCTTGTGTCCTTCCTTATAATTCTTTCTCCAATACATCGATAACATAATGGGTGTTGCTTCCCTCTCTCATGCAGAATTGGAAAAATTAATCAATTTTGCTTCCAATCTCCATCTTCTCTTGCCTTCATCTCTAACTCCACCCTTCCCTTTTTGACATCTCCATTTCCATTTCTGGGGATAGACTGACCATCACCTTCCATGACAAACCAACCAATTCTCAGTTATTTTGGCTATACATCCTCAGAATCTACTTCCTGTAATTCCACCCATTCTCCCAGTTTCTCTGTTACTATCACATCTGTTCTAACAATGCTCCCTTCCACAGGTGCCTCAGGAATGACTCTTTTTCCTCAACTAATGATTCCCCACTACTGCAGTTGACAAGGACCCTCAGCTGTGTCTGACCCATTTCCTGCACATCTGCCCTCAGACCCTCCGATAACAATGAAATGGGTCCCCTGATTACCACTTTCCACCCCACCAATCCCCACGTCAAAAGAACACAAGTTGCCATTTCCATCACCTCTAACATGATGTCATCACCAGATATACATTCCCCTCCCTTCCCTTGTCAGAACTCTACAAGAAAATGTATCATCTGGGACACCCTGGTCCACTCCTCCTCCATGCCCAATACCTCATTGAAATAACTCCACAGAGCTCGCTATCCCATCACTAAGTCATCCTTTATTTACGTGCGCATAGTACCTGACACTGGCCAGCTTTCTCAGAGCTAGCTCTCAGAATGTACAGAATCTCTAACACTCCAGTTTATTTTTTTTTCAAAACACTCCAGTTTATATCTGTCAGCCAGGATTCCCTGATTGGACCTGATTAATAGCCCCAATCAGGGAACTCATAATCTATGTGGTCCACCTGGCTGAAATCATTACAATCATTATACACTCCAATCACTTACCCATCTACCTCGTCTCTCCTTGCTATTCACAAATCTCTTTGTTTGCCTATACCTTTTCACTCTCTCTCTCTCTTTGGTCATCATCTCCGTGTATTCTGTTCACTCCCCCACCACCATTAACAGCTTCCACAACAATCCCCACACCACTGCTCCACCCATCGTCCATTCAACATAAATAACAGCTCTTCTCAGCTATTCTGACAAAGTTCCTTGAAACATTAACACTATTTTTTCTTGCTGCAGATGCTGCAATACCTGCTGAGTAATTACTGTTGCACTTTCCATTTTTGTTTCAGACTTACAACATCTACAGTTCTTTGTTTTTATTTAAAAAAAACACACATAAATGGGGAGGCAATGGCTTAGATGTATTATCACTCGACTAATAATCCAGGGACCAGCTAATATTCTGGGCACTTGAGTTCAAATGCTGCATTAGTAGATGGTGCAATTTCAATTCACTACAAGTCTGGAATTTTTCATTGAATGTTAACCATGAATCAAATTGCCAGGCAAAAGCTATGTGGTTCTTTTAGGGAACAAAATTTGCCATCATTACCTACGTATGACTCCAGACCCACAGCAATCTGATTAATTCTTGACTGCCGTCTGGGCAATTAGGGATGAGCAATAAATGCTGGCTTGGCCAGTGATGCCCTCACCTTGTGAATGAATTAAAAAAAAGGGAAAATTCCCCTGTTCTTGTTTGAAATAGTGGCAGGGATCTTTTATAGTCACCTGAACTGGCAGATAGAACCTTGGTTCAATGTTTCATCCAAAAAACAGCACCTCTGACAATGTATTTCTTGGTACTGCACTGCACTATCAGCTTTTTCTTTATGCACATTTACATTTCACAATCCATCTTTCC
Organism: Hemiscyllium ocellatum; assembly: GCF_020745735.1. Classification (NCBI taxonomy): domain Eukaryota; kingdom Metazoa; phylum Chordata; class Chondrichthyes; order Orectolobiformes; family Hemiscylliidae; genus Hemiscyllium; species Hemiscyllium ocellatum. The sequence continues at coordinate 508,825 of NC_083431.1, read as the reverse complement.
CCTGGAATTCAGTTGTTTCAGTGCATACAAGAGAATGGAAAGTAAAGGTTACTATTTTGGATTGTTGATTATCACTGCAAGCAATATATGTACCTACAAGACAGTCAGTAGAAGCAGAATTGTTACATACTGCAAGCATATCATACAAAATGTATAACATTAAATTAATGAGGCAATCACCCCGCACTACGGGCTTACCTACAAAGAGAGTACTAATCACCGGACAGAGAATGCTATGCAGTCCTCTCAACAAATCTTCCTGGGATCTATTACCTACAGAAAAAAAAAACAAAATGAATAGTCGGAATTATTTAAACTGTATTTTGTTTTCTACCACCCAAGCCATGCCTAATTTGCATCTGTCTTCTGCTAAAAGTTCTTATTTTTGCTGAGGTCATCACCCACTCTCCAGTACCAGACTGGCACATTTCAAGGTCCAGGACAATGTGCTGAGGGACGCACTAAAGCTTGGGACAGCCGCTGCCAAGGCGCAGTGGGGCAAGACCACTGTGTAAGGTCCTTCTGCCAAAGAATAACCGGGGCCCACTCAGTAACTTGACCCTGTTGATGCCTCAGCTAAATGCCAAGAGATTGACTGTAAATATAAAGAATGGTGAACGTCAACATCCAATTTGTTCTCTGTAAGTAAAGAGAGTATAGATCTGAATGGCTTCATTAACTATATATGTACATAAAGATTTATTTTTATGACACAAGTATATTTTTGCAATAAATAAATAACTTCCACTCTCTAGTATTTGACAGGGTCAGCAGAAATATATTATTTATGTACTTAGTTTTATCATGGATGATGTGGAAGTCATTGCCTATTATCCTGTTTTGGCCTTGTCTGCTTCCGGGAGCCTTGAGTGTACAGTTATATAACTATATTGGTAACATTATAGTTTGTAACTCTGATTCCAAATTATGTTTTGCCAAATCAGCTTGAAGTGAAGAACAGGGAGTGGAAATCATGAAATGGATTGTGGAAGTCACGCTTCGCTGACTTTGGTTCAGGAAGACTCAATGTTATAGTTTGTATTATTGTGGTTCTTTCTTACAGCATTCAGGATCTAAGTCTCTGTTACTGCTTGGGAAGCTTCTGGCTGACTACATCTGCTTCAATACCATTGATGAGAAGATCAACCAGGTTGCCTGCTCCTCATCGCTCTCTTGCGATTTTCCCTGGGAACTGGGCAGGTATTGACTTCAGCTAATAACAAGATGAACCTCGATTATGATGACACCACTAGCTGCCCAATGGTCTGCTGATTCCTACTGTTTAAAGTGTGGACGAGGAAGGGTTAACAGGGATAACCCAAATGGAAATTTAATACTTTCCACAGCCCATTTCAGGAAAAGAATGAAGAGAATATGTTGTACCAATCATGCACATAAATCATCGCTTTATAGTGTAGACCTTAACGATTGCTGAAAAAAAATTGTCAAAGCTTTTCATCTTGTACTAATCAAGACATTTCATATGATATCAATTCAAGGGGCAAAGCATCATTAGAATGTTGATTTTCCCCTTTGAACTGGTATTCTTACAAGATATCATGATGAGTGCAAGATGAAAAACTTGGACAAAATGTGCCTTTGTTCAGGCATCTTCAATCATGCATATTTGGCAGTACCTCCTTGCCGAGAATAGATATTTTTGATTATTTCAGATACTTCTTTGTCCTTTTCTTCAAGCAGGTTTGCCACCTCTTCAAAACAATCCGCATCTCTTGAACTGCTGGTGACCTGCTGAATATGGTAAAATAAAATTACACCATGCAGTTCAGACACTTGTTTAGGGTCTATCAGCATGACTCTACATTATGGTCAAATCTCCTGCTGTATCTGAAGCCCAGTGCACAACAGACAGAAAAGTGGGCGGCACGGTGGCACAGTGGTTAGCACTGCTGCCTCACAGCACCTGTAGACCCGGGTTCAATTCCCGACTCAGGCGACTGACTGTGTGGAGTTTGCACGTTCTCCCCGTGTCTGCGTGGGTTTCCTCCGGGTGCTCCGGTTTCCTCCCACAGTCACAAAGATGTGCGGGTCAGGTGAATTGGCCAAGCTAAATTGCCCGTAGTGTTAGGTAAGGGGTAAATGTAGGGGTATGGGTGGGTTGCGCTTCGGCGGGTCGGTGTGGACTTGTTGGGCCGAAGGGCCTGTTTCCACACTGTAAGTCTAATCTAATCTATCCATTCACCTTATACACTTGCTTTAGCCAAAGTTTAAGTGCAGAATCATGAAGAACCCCTTAGTGCAGGAGTCTATGGGGAGAGCATCAAAGAAAATTAGTGCAGAAGCTCCAGTTCATTTATACGGCCTAGTTGCCATATTCTGGTATGTTTTTAAAGGTTCAAGAGTTTCTCAATGCATTGTTGAGGTGAATGGGTAAGTGGCTAAACTGTAGGAGTGTAAGTGTCAGAGTAGGTGAGGGAAGTTGGAAGGGTGAGTGGAGTGTCAGGTGGGTAGAATGTCAGATTGTTAGAAAGACAGTTGGTTAGGCTATTATGTGGGTAGAATGGGAGCTGGGAGGGGTGGTATGTTTGTTGATGGGTAGGGCGGTAATTAGGTGGTAAGTGGGTCAAGGTAGTCAGGTAGTAAAAGTGAGGACTGCAGATGCTGAAGGGCTTTTGCCTGAAACATCGATTTTCCTGCTCCTCGGATGCTGCCTGACCTGCTGTGCTTTTCCAGCACCACTCTGATCTAAACCAAGGTAGTCAGGTTCAGAGTGGTGGTCAGAGGTTCTTCAAGAACCTCCATCTTGGAGATCAGGGAACCAGTTGTTAGGCAGGCCAATTGTATAGATGAGGGTTCAGTTGTATAGCTACCCACGGGATAGACTTGGATTTTTGTTGTTTGACATTCCTTGGGTGACCATCCAGCTAAGTAAGTTGGAACTGTCAGAAGTCTCCAATTGTAACTTAGAGCAAAAGAGGGGAATTCACCATCAGGAGTTCGGTTTTGGTCTCCTTACCTAATGAGGGATTACCATTAAGACCACAAGACATAGAAGCAGATATTAGGCCATTCAGCCCATCGAGTCTGCTCAGCCACTCAATTATGGCTATTAAGTTTCTCAATCCCATTCTCCTACTTTCTCCTTGTAAACCTTGATCCCCTAGATACTCAAGAACTTATCTCTCTCAGTCTTAAATATACTCAATGACCTGACCTCCACAGCCTTCTGTAGCAATGAATTCCATACATTCACTACTCTGTGGCTCTACCTTCCATTGGAAACAATTCAAAGGTTCACAAAGTTGATATAGGGATGAAGGTCCTGTCTTTTGAAAAAAAGGTTGAGCATGTTGAATCATAGTCACTGGAGTTTACAAAATGGAAGCTGATCTTTGTTAATGGTGCTTTAATTGTGTTATTAAGGTTTAGGACACATAGGTGAAGGACATTGATTAAGGAGTGCGAATACATTTTAAAAGAAATCTGTAGCTCCACCAACGTGGAATTACAGAGCTGGTGGAGGAGAGTGCTCTATCAACTGGGTGACCAGAGTTAGGGACATGCTGGATGGTGAAAGAATAGTCTGAATGATGCCACAAAAACTTGACCATTGTGCATCCAGTAGTATCCATCACTTCAAGCTAGTGCTCAATCTGATTGTACTTATGGTATTGAGGTGACTCAAACATGTGGTGCATTCCTTTTGGAAGTGACCCCCCCTCTGAGCTGGAATTTCACATTGGAACCCTGAAACCTCTCTCAGGAAACTGTGCCCTAAATTTAAGCCAACTTACAGAAATTCTCTCTGTGTCATCCACTCTGCTTGGAGGAGTTTTCTATTGAAATGATACCAAACATTCTCCACTTATTTGCCCTTGTCAATTGTCCACTCCATGGTATTCCAACCTTCTGTCTGGAGATGTGTCAGACCTCGGTGGGACGCTTTCTAATGTGTGACTTCACCCTTTTACCATCAGAGAATTTGTGTGGAGGCTGCTGCATGCCGTGGTCTGATGCAATAGGTGATAAGAGTGGTTCGAGGACTCCCAATCCACCTATATTTTCCATGGCTTCATTCAGTTTTTGTCCAATGAATACAATGTGTACTAAGAAGATTTGTAGCTCAGGTTGAGGTTCTGGATGTAGGTTTGCTCCCTGAGCTGGACGGTTCATTTTCAGATGCTTTGTCACCATACTAGGTAACATCATCAGTGAGCCATCGGATGAAGCACTGGTGGATCGCTTTCTATTGATGTGTTTAGGTTTCCTTGGGTCGGTGACACAATTTCCGGCGGTGACGTCATTTCTGGTGGCGATGTAATTTCCTGTTCTTTTTATTGGGGTGGTAAAAGGGATCCAAGTCAATGTGTTTGTTGATAGAGTTCCAGTTGGAATGCCATGCTTTTAGGAATTCTCGTGTGTTTCTATTTGGCTTGTCCGAGGATGGATGTGTTGTCCCAGTCAAAGTGGTGTCCTGCCTCATCTGTATTTAAGGATACTAGTGAGGGTGAGTCATTTTTCTTTGCGGCTAGTTGAAGTTCATGTATCCTGGTGGCTAGTTTTTTGCCTGTTTATCCAATGTAGTGTTTCTTACAGTTCTTGCAAGGTATTTTGTAAATGACATTAGCTTTGCTTGTTGTCTGTGTAGGGACTTTCAAGTTCATTAGATGTTGTTTTAGTGTGTTGGTGGGTTTGTGGGCTACCATGATGCTAAGAGGTCTCAGTAGTCTGGCAATCATTTCCGAGATGTCTTTGATAGGGGAGAGTGGCTAGAGTTTCTGGATGTGTTTTGTCTGCTTTTTGGGGTTTGTTGCTGAGAAATCAGTGGACTGTGTTCGTTGGGTACCCATCCTTTTTGAATACACTGTATAGTCGTATTTGGGGCTGGGGATGGGCGGGGGGGGGGGGGGGGGGGCGGTAGGGTTAGTTAGGGAGGGATATGTTTTTACAGTGGGGTTGTGAGGGAAGGGGTTGCTTTTTCCTGATGGGGGTGGTGAGGGAGGGATATGTCTTACTGGTGCAGATGGTGAGGAACTCTGATTTCAAACCACTGCTGCCTTGTGGCCATACCCACTCATAGGAAAGTCTTTGGGAGCAAAACCTGAGGACAAATCCAGAACTGGAGTCTCTAAGATGGTCCGACGTTATCTTCAACCTCGTTCTGACAACTCCTGTGATGACACTGGTGCCAAGCTGTATCAGCCTTTGTCTTTCCCTTGGACAACATCGGTGGCGTGGAGAGGGGCAACCTGCTGCATGGGCAACTGCCGGTCTTCCATACAACCTTGCCCAGGCCTGCGCATTACAGAGGACACTCCAACATCGCCTCACCATGACGGCACAATACGGAAAGCAGCAGTTTACTGGTTATAAGCCTGCATTCAATTGGCATAGAGCAAGGCGGGAGAGGTCATTGCGCCCCACTGGACAGCTAATGTCTGCCCCAAGCTGGGCAGCCTCCGCTACAGTCCGCCCAATCCACTGGGGGCATGGGGCTTAAGGATACAAGTAGCCCGAACTGCAGACTGCAAAATCTGCGCCAAGCACAACAAGAAGACATATAAAGAAGCTAGCGCTCTGACTAGTATACTGGAATGTACAGACTATGACCACTGGTATTCAGATGTTGTACAAATGATTACTGGCTACAACAATGCGAAAGCATTCAGTCATCATTTGACACAGGCAATATCCGTGGAGTGTACGAGGGGATCAAGAAAACCATCGGTCCAACCCAGAGCAAGACAGCACTGAAATCCCTAACAGATGGGACTATCAAAGACGAAGGTAAACAGATGAAGAGGTGGCTGGACCATTACTCCAAAATCTACCCCAGAGAAAACAGCATCTCAGACAGCATGCTAGACACTCGTGGGATGCCTGCCTGCCATAGAGGAACTGGATGCATTGCCGGCTGCTGAAGAGCTGAGTAAAGCAATCGACAACCTGCCTACTGGGAAGGCACCAGGATTGGATGGCATTCCACCAGAGTCCACCAAGTGCACAAAGGGCATCCTGCACGACCTGCACCTAAACCACTTGCACGAACTACTGCGCCATTGCTGGAATGAGAGAGCAGTGCCACAAGACATGAGAGACTGCAAAATTGTCACCCTGTATTAAAACAAAGAGGACAGAAGCGACTGTAACAACTACAGGAGAATCTTTTTGCTTAGCATCGTTGGGAAGATCTTCACCCACATGGTCCTGGACAGACTGTAGACAATCGCCAAAAGGGTATATCCCGAGTCTCAGTGCGGTTTCAGGTCAGAATGCTCCACAACCGACATGATCTTCACCCTTCGACAATTACAAGAAAAATGCAAAGAGCAAAGATAAGCACTCTACGTCACTTTCATTGACCACATGAAGGCCTTCAACCTTGTGAGCAGAGATGGCCTGTTCAAAATCCACAAGGAGGTGAGGACTACAGATGCTGGAGGTCAGAGTCGAGAGTGTGATGCTGGAAAAGCACAGTAGGTCAGGCAGCATGCAAGGAGCAGGAGAAACGATGTTTCAGACATAAGCCCTTCATCAGGAAGCCCTAATGAAGGATTTAAGTCGGAAATATCGATTCTCCTGCTCCTCAGATGCTGCCTGACCTGCTGTGCTGTTCAAAGTCCTCGCCACGATGGTTGTCCCTGAGGGTCTTCAGGATAGTTCAGTCATTTCACACAGGCATGAAGGGCGTCGTTCAGTTTGATGGCTCTTCTTCGGAGGCCTTCAACATTTGCAGTGGTGTGAAGCAGGGCTGTGTGCTCGCCCCCACCCTGTTCGGTATCTTTGCAGTCATGCTGAAGCACACCTTTGGGACATCAACTGATGGTGTCTACCTCCACATGAGATTGGACGGGAGGCTGTCATGTGTCCTGGCTGAAGGCAAAAACCAAGATTCGTGAAGTAATCATCAGCGACATGTTGTTTGCAAACGACGCGGCACTGGCAACACACTCGGAAGAGCAACTGCTACGACTCTTGGACAGCTTCTCAAGAGCCCACCAGGACTTCAGCTTGACCATCAGCCTGAAGAAGACCAACATGTTGTGTCAAAGTGTTGAGCACCCCCTGCCATTACCATCAACAACTACAAGCTGGAGGTAGTCCACAAGTTTACATACCTTGGCTTCACCATGATAGACAGTTTCTCACTAGACTCCGAGATCAACAGATGGATCGAACAAGCAGGCTCAACATTCATCAGGCTGACAAAGAGAATCTGGGAGAACAGAAAGTTGATGATGCACACCAAGGTTGCAGTCTACAGGCCTGTACGGCAACAAGACATGGAGACTCTATCCCAGACAAGAGCGGTGTCTCAACTCCTTCCACCTTCGCAGCCTGAATGCATCCTGGACATCAAATGGACTAACCAAGTCATCAACAATGAGGTCCTGGCCCGAGCCCAGCTACCCAACCTCTTTATCCTGCGCCAAAACACCGTCTCCGTTGGCTGAGCCATGTACACAACATGTCAGACGGGAGGGTCTGGAAGAATCTGCTGGAAAGGAAACTGTCCGCCGGCAAGAGAGCACAAGGGTGGCCCCATCTTCGTTTCAAGGATTTCTGCAAGAGAGATATGAAGTCACTGAACATGAACGTCGAGAAGTGGGAGGACATTGCAAGAGATCTCTCTCGCTGGAGGCTGGCATTACGCAGAGGTCTAAAAAGAGAAGAGAAGCTGAAATTTGCTGCTGAAGAAAAGTGCACTGCCAAAAAAAAGCACCAACACAACACCGGAGGACAGCACCTTCAAGTGCAGTTGTTGCAGCCGACCTCTACAGCCACAACAGATGTTGCTCTACCAACAAGGAATGAAGCAAGACTTCCCAGGCGCACATTCATGGTCTCGCGAGACTAATGGATGCCACCTATCTGCTAAAGCTTTTTCATGTCCCCATTTAACTCTCCTAAGTCTGTTCTTCAGTTCCTTCCTGGCTACATAGAACATAGAAAAGTATAGCACAGAACAGGCCCTTTGGCCCACAATGTTGTGCCGAGGTTTAATCCTAATGTAAAATATAGTAACTTAACCTATGCACCCCTCAACTCACTGCTCTCCATGTGCATGTCCAGCAGTCGCTTAAATGTCCCTAATGACTCCGCTTCCACCACCACAGCTGTCAACGCATTCCATGCATTCACAACTTTCTGTGTAAAGAACCTATCTCTGACATCTCCTTTATACCTTCCTCCTAATATCTTCAAACTATGACTCCTCGTACCAGTCAATCCTGCCCTGGGGAAAAGTCTCTGGCGATTGACTCTTATATTTTCCACTCATTATTTTGTATACCTCGATCAGGTGTCCTCTCTTCCTCCTTCTCTCCAGAGAGAAAAGTCAGAGCTTCATAAGGCAAGCCCTCCAGTCCAGGCATCATCCTTGTAAACCTTCTTTGCACCCTCTCCAAAGCCTCTGTGTCTTTCCTATAGTAGAACGACCAGAACTGAACACAATATTCCAAGTTTGGTCTCACCAGGGACTTGTAAGTTGCAGCAAAACCTCGCGACTCTAAAACTGGATCCCCTCGTTAATGAAAGCCAAAACACCAGATGCTTTCTTAACAACCCTATCCACTTGGGTGGCAACTTTGAGGGATCTATGTACTTGCACACCCAGAACCCTCTGTTCCTCCACACTGCCAAGAATCCTGTCTTTAATCCTATATTCAGCATTCAAGTTCGACCTTCCAAAATGCATCACTTTGCATTTATCCAGGTTGAACTCCATTTGCCATTTCTCAGCCCAGCTCTGCATCCTGTCTATGTCACACTGCAGCCTGCAGTAGCCCTCTATACTATTGAAGTTACCTCCAAACTTTGTGTCATCTGCAAATTTACTAACTCACCCCTCAACTTCCTCACCCAAGCCATTTGTAATAACTACAAAGAGCAGAGGCCCAAGAACAGAGCCCTGCGGGACCCCACTCAACATTGACCTCCAGGCAGAATACTTTCCATCTACAACCACTCTCTGCCTTCTGTCAGCCAGCCAATTCTGAATCCAGCCAAATCTCCCTGTACCCCATACTTCCTGACTTGTAACCCTCCAGAGCCCTATCTGATCCTTGTCTCCTCAATCTTAAGTAAGCTTCCTTCTTCCTCTTGACTAGATATTCACCTTATCACCGAAGATTCCTTCACCCTACCATCCCTTCCTTAACTATCAGCAAATGCTCCCTAAACAACCTCCACATTTCTGTCATGCATTTCTCTGAGAATATCTGTTCCCAATTTAGGTGCTCCAGTTCCTGCTTAATAGCAATGTCATCTCCCTCCCCCAATTAAATACTTTCCCATACCATCTGCTCTATCCCTCTCCATGACTAAAATAAAGTTCAGGGAGTAGTGATCACTTTCACTGAAATGCTCTCCCACCAAGAGATCTGACATCTGGCCTGGTTCACTGCCAAGCACCAAATCCAATATGGTCTTCTCTTTAGTTGAAAATGTGTTGCTGGAAAAGCACAGCAGGTCAGGCAGCATTCAAGGAGCAGGAGAATCGACGTTTCGGGCATGAGCCCTTCTTCCTCTTTAGTTGGTCTATCTATATATTGAGCTAGGAATCCTTCCAGGACACACCCAACAAAAATGCTCCATCTAAACTATTTGAACTAAGTAGGCTCCACTCAATATTAGGGAAGTTATAATCATCCATGACAACAACCCTGTTACTTCTACACATTTCAAAATCTGCCTCCCAATTTATTCCTCCATGTCTCTGTTGTTATTGGGGGCCCTGTAGAAAATTCTCAATAAAGTGATTGCTCCTTTCCTGTTTCTGACTTCCATCCGTACTGACTCTGTCGACAAACCCTCCTTGACGACCTCCCTTTCTGCAGCTGTGATCTGTCCTGATGAGCAATGCCATTCTTCCACCTCTTTTACCTCCCTCCCATTCCTTTTGAAACTGTGGTAGTGCTCAGTCCTGATGGAACTAGTGGTGTTGAGGCAACATAGACATGCAATGTAGTTCCTTCTGAACTGAACCCCATTTGGAAGAAATTCACATTGACCCCAGATTCCAAGCCCTCTCTCAGGAACACAAGCCTCACAATCTGAGCCGTCTTGTGAAAATTCCCTTATTCTTCTATTCCAAGTGGAACAGTTTCCTGTAGCCTGTTGCTACATCACTCCACTTTCTCAACAATCAAGACGTGCTGTAGTATTCCGTTCTGCTGTACAGATGGTGGTGGGTGTCTTGACAGAAGGCTTTCTACACAGAGATCTTTTCCTTTACTGTTGGAAATTTGGCATTTCTGGTGTTTATTCTAACAGCCTTGCGCAATATACGTTTTGAATAATCTTTGAAGGAATGTGGGCTTGCTCGGCTACTTCAGCGGCGAGAGGCAAACAGTATTGCTTCAGATCTGGAGTCACATATAGGCCAGACCAGGTAAGCACAGAAGGTTTCATTCTCAAACTGACAGTAATAAACCAAATAACCTTTTATGACAACTATTTCATAGTGGAGAAAGTGAGGACTGCAGATGCTGGAGATCAGAGCTGAAAATGTGTTGCTGGAAAAGCGCAGCAGGTCAGGCAGCATCCAAGGAACAGGAGATTCGACGTTTCGGGCATAAGCCCTTCTTCAGGAATGAGGAAAGTGTGCCAAGCAGGCTAAGATAAAAGGTAGGGAGGAGGGACTTGGGGGAGGGGCGATGGAGATGTGATAGGTGGAAGGAGGTCAAGGTGAGGGTGATAGGCCGGAATGGGGTGGGAGCGGAGAGGTCAGGAAGAAGATTGCGGTTAGGAAGGCGGTGCTAAGTTCGAGGGATTTGACTGAGACAAGGTGGGGGGAGGGGAAATGAGGAAACTGGAGAAATCTGAGTTCATCCCTTATGGTTGGAGGGTTCCTAGGCGGAAGATGAGGCGCTCTTCCTCCAACCATCGTGTTGTTATGATCTGGCGATGGAGGAGTCCAAGGACCTGCATGTCCTTGGTGGAGTGGGAGGGGGAGTTAAAGTGTTGAGCCACGGGGTGGTTGGGTTGGTTGGTCCGGGTGTCCCAGAGGTGTTCTTTGAAACGTTCCATAAGTAGGTGGCCTGTCTCCCCAATATAGAGGAGGCCACATCGGGTGCAGCGGATGCAATAGGTGATGTGTGTGGAGGTACAGGTGAATTTGTGGCTTATGGAAGGATCCCTTGGGGCCTTGGAAAGAAGTAAGGGAGGAGGTGTGGGCACAAGTTTTGCATTTCTTGCGGTTGCAGGGGAAGGTGCAGGGAGTGGAGGTTGGGTTGGTGGGGGGTGTGAACCTGACGAGGGAGTTCCAGCGGGCTAAGATAAAAGGTAGGGAGGAGGGACTTGGGGGATTCCTCACTTCCCCTCCCCCCACCTTGTCTCAGTCAAATCCCTCGAACTCAGCACTGCCTTCCTAACCTGCAATCTTCTTCCTGACCTCTCCGCTCCCATGTATGTCAGGAATAAAAGGATGACTAGAGTAGGTATCGGTCCAGTCAAGGATAGTAGTGGGAAGTTGTGCGTGGATGCGGAGGAGATTGGAGAGACTAAATCAATACTTTTCGTCAGTATTCACTCAGGAACAGGACACTGTTGCTGATGTGAATATTGAGTCACAAGTGATTAGAATGGATGGCCTTGAGGTATGTAGGGAAGAGGTCTGGGGAATACTGGAAAGGATGAAAATAGATAAGTCCCCTAGGCCTGATGGCATTTATCCTAGGATCCTCTGGGAAGCTAGGGAGGAGATAGCGGAGCCATTGACCTTGATTTTTATGTCGTCATTGTCTACGGGAATAGTGCCAGAAGACTGGAGGACAGCGAATGTTGTCCCCTTGTTCAAGAAGGGGAGTAGGGATAGCCCGAGTAACTATAGGCCAGTGAGTCTCACTTCTGTTGTGGGCAAAGTCTTAGAGAGAATTGTAAGGGATAGGATTTATGAACATCTGGATAGGAATAATGTGATCAAGGATAGTCAGCATGGTTTTGTGAAGGGCAGGTCGTGCCTCACAAACCTTATTGAGTTCTTTGAGAAGGTGACCAAGGAAGTGGACGAGGGTAAAGCAGTAGATGTGGTGTATATGGATTTTAGCAAGGCGTTCGATAAGGTACCCCATGGTAGGCTAATGCAAAAACTACGGAGGTATGGCATTGAGGGTGCATTAGAGGTTTGGATTAGGAATTGGCTGGCTGGAAGGAGACAGAGGGTAGTAGTTGATGGTATAGGTTCATCTTGGAGTGCAGTTACTAGCGGTGTACCACAAGGATCTGTTTTGGGACCATTGCTGTTTGTCATTTTTATAAATGACCCAGAGGAGGGGCTTGAAAGCTGGGTGAGCAAGTTTGCGGATGACACGAAAGTCGGTGGAGTTGTGGACAGCGAAGAAGGATATGGCAGGTTACAGCGGGATATAGATAAGTTGCAGAGCTGGGCAGAAAGGTGGCAAATGGAATTCAATGTAGCTAAGTGTGAAGTCATTCACTTTGGTAGGAGTAACAAGAAGATGGATTACTGGGCTAATGGTAGGCTACTTGGTAGTGTGGATGAGCAGAGGGATCTTGGTGTCCATGTACACAGATCTCTGAAAGTTGCCACCCAGATAAATAGTGCTGTGAAGAAGGCATATGGTGTACTGGGCTTTATTGGTAGAGGAATTGAGTTCCGGAGTCCTGAGGTCATGTTGCAGTTGTATAAGACTCTGGTGCGGCTGGATCTGGAGTATTGTGTGCAGTTTTGGTCGCCCTACTATAGGAAGGATGTGGAGGCATTGGAACGAGTGCAGAGGAGGTTTACCAGGATGTTGCCTGGCATGGTAGGAAGATCGTATGAGGAAAGGCTGAGGCACTTGGGGCTGTTCTCACTGGAGAAAAGAAGATTTAGGGGAGATTTGATAGAGGTGTACAAGATGATTAGGGGTTTAGATAGGGTTGACAGTGAGAACCTTTTTCCGCTAATGGAGTCAGCTGTTACTAGGGGACACAGCTTTAAATTAAGGGGTGGTAGGTATAGGACAGATGTTAGGGGTAGATTCTTTACTCAGCGGGTTGTGAGTTCATGAAATGCCCTGCCAGTAGCAGTGGTGAACTCTCCCTCTTTATGGTCATTTAAGCGGGCATTGCATAAGCCAATGGAGGTTATTGGGCTAGTGTAGGTTAGGTAGGCTTTGGTCGGCGCAACATCGAGGGCCGAAGGGCCTGTACTGCGCTGTATTTTTCTATGTTCTATGTAGGGGGTATATTTTTAAGGTGACAGGAGAAAGATTAAAAAGGGACATAAGGGACAGCATTTTTATACAGCGGATGGTTTGTATGTGGGATGAATTATCAGAGGAAGTGGTAGATGCAGTTACAGTTACAACCTTTAAAAGACATTTGGATAGGTACATGAAAGGTTTAGAGGGATATGACACAAACTTGCAGGCAAGTGGGATTAGTTTAATTTTGGAAACTTGGTCAGCATGGACGAGTTGGACCAAAGGGTCTGTTTCCATGCTGTATGACTCTGTGTGTGACTGGTAAACGGGGCAGGCAGACAGTGCAGGAATCACCTGTGGCTATCCACCCCTCTAATAAGTACATATATACTGTTTTGGATTCTGCAGGGGGTGACCGCCTACCAAGGGAGCATGACAGCAGCAGCCACAGTGGTGCCACCACCGCTGGCTCTGTTATCCTGCAGGGAGGGTCAAAGTGCAGTAATGAGGGACTCTTCTAGTCAAGGGCACAGATTGGCGTTTCTGTGTCGCAAAAGTGAATCCAGAATGTTGTGTTGCTCCCTGGTGCAAGGATCAAGGATATTTCTGATTGAGTGCAGGATATTCTCAAAAGGGAGGGCAAGCAACCAGTGGTTGTGGCACATATCTGTACAAACGGCATTGGCAGAAAGAGCAGTGAGGTCCTGCAGAGGGAGTTCAGGGTGTTAGGTAATAAATTGAAAAGCAGGACCTCATAATCTCATTGTAATCTCAGGATTATTACCTGTGCCATGTACCAGTGAGGCAAGGAATAAGAAAATAGTAGATTTAAATACATGGCTAAAGAGATAGTATGGGAGGGAGTGCTTCAAATACGTAGATCATTGGTACATCTTCCAGGGCAGATTTGATCTAAATCAAAAGGATGGTCAGCACCTAAACTGGAGGGATACCAACATTCTGGCTGGAGGCTTGCAAGTGTCACTCAGCAGGGAGTGTGGTTAAACTAGTGTAAACTAGGTGGGGACCAGAGCAGTAGGACCAAGAAGGTGTTAGGGACTAAGGCCAGTAAGGCAAAGAAGAAGAACAGACAGGGCGAGTTGACTGAGCACTACAAGACTGGTGTTCTGAAGTGTATTTGTTTTAATGTGAGGAGTATGACAGGAAAGGCAGATGAGTGTGAATTGGTACATTTAGCTATGATGTTGCAGCTATTACAGAAAACTTGGCTGAGGGTGGGACAAGACTGGCAGCTTAACATTCCAAGATTTAGATGTTTCTGGTGAGATAGAGAGGGATGTAAAAGAAGGTGGAGGAGTTGCATTACTGATGAGGGAGATTATCACAGCTGTACTGAGGGAGACACCTTGAGGGCTCATCCAGCAAGATCAATAATGGGTACAGCTCAGGAACAGGAAAGATACAAGCACATTGATGGGGTTGTACTACAGGCCTCCCAACAACCAGCAGCAGATAGAGGAACAGATACATGGACAGATTAAAGAAAATGTGAAAACAACAGGGTTGTTGAGGTGGGTGATTTTAACTTCCCTTATATTGACTGGGACTCCTTTAATGCTAGCAGCTTGGATGATGTGGAGGGATTTGTTAGGTGAGTGCAGGAGGATTTTTTGAAGCAATATATAAATAGTCTAATTAGGGAAGGGGCCATACTAGACAAATGTGTGTCTCTTACAACTAGAGTCAGATGATTTCATAATGGACAACAAAGAGATGGCAGACCAGTTGAAAAGATACTTTGGATCTGTCTTCACTAAGAAGGACACAAGTCCTCCTGCTGGAAATGCTCGGAGCCAGCAGGTCAAACATGAAAGACGAACTGAAGGAAATCCTTATTAGTCAGGAAATGGTATGGGGGAAATTGATAGGATTAAAATCCAATAAGTCCCCAGGGCTGGAGACCTTGCATCCCAGAGTACTTAAGGAAGTGGCTCTAGAAATAGTGAATGCATTGGTGATCATTTTCCAGCATTCTAAAGATTCTGGAAGAGTTCCAATAGACTGGAGGGTACCCAGTGTAAACCCACGTTTTAAAAAAAAAGGAGGGAGAGAAAATGGGGAATTATTGGCTGGTTAGCCTGACATTAGTGGTGGGAGAAAATGCTGGAGTCAATCATTAAGGATGTAATCACTGAAAATTTGGAAAGCGGTGTCAGAATCAGTCCAAGTCAGCATGGATTCACTAAAGGGAAAACCTGCTCAACAAATCTTCTGGAACTTTTTGAGGATGTGACTAGAAGAGTGGACAAGAGCAAATCAGTAGATATTGTGCATCTGGACTGTCAAAAGACTTTTGACAAGGTTCCACACAAGAGATCAGTAAGCAAAATTAAAGGATATGGTATTGGAGATTGTGTACTGACGTGGCTAAACATCTGGTTGGCAGACAGGAAGCAGAGAGTTGGAATAAACAGCTTCTTTTCAGAGTGGCAGGCAGTGATGAGTGGGGTATCGTAGGGTTCAGTGCTTGGACCCCAGATGATCACAATATATGTTAATGATATGGACAAAGGAAATGAATGCATGATCTCCAATCTGCAGATGACACGAAGCTAAGTGACAGTGTGTGCTGTCAAGAGCTTGCTAAGAGATTGCAGGGTAATTTGGACAGGCTTGGATAGGCAAATACTTGGCTAATGCAATATAATGTGGATAAGTGTGAGGTGATCCACTTTGGTCAGAAAAACAGGAAGGCAGATTATTTTCTGAATGGTGGCAGTTTAGGTAAAGGTGTGGTGCAATAAGACCTGGGTACAGTGTTGAACAGTCACTGAAAGTTGGCATGCAGGTGCAACAGACGATGAGGAAAGTTAATGGCATGTTGGCTTTCATAGCAAAAGGACTTGAGTATAGGAGGCATGTCTTGCTACAGTTATACTGGGCCTTGATGAGGGCACAACTTGAGTATTGTACGCAATTTTGGTCTTTGAGTCTGAAGAAGGATATTCTTGCTATTTAATGAGCTTAGCGAAGATTCATCAAGATAGCAGGACTGACATGTGAGGAAAGACTGGATCAACTGGGCTTGTCCTCAATGGAATTTAGAAGAATGAGGAGGGATCTCAAAGAAACTTTTTAAATCCTGATGGAACTGGACAGGCTAGGTACACGAAGAGTTTTCCTGATGTTGGGCAAGTTCGAAGCTAGTGGTCACAGTCTAAGGATAAAGAATAAGACATTCAGGACTGAGATGAGAAAGAATTTCTTCACTCATAGTTGTGAACCTGTGGAAGTCTCTACCACAGAAAGTTGTTGGAGCCAGTTCATTAGCTGTATTAAATAGGGAGCTGGATGTGGCCCTTGCAGCGAAAGAAAGCAGGAGTGGGATAATTAAATTAGATGATTAGCACAATCATATTGAATGGTAGTGCAGGCTCAAATGGCCTACTCCTGCATTTATTTTCAATGTTTCTAGTTCTGGTGTTAGGGAATGAATCTGGCCAGGTGCTCGAAGTTTCACTGGGGGAGAATTTCAGGAACAGTGACCACCATTTTGTGAGTTTTAAGGTACTTATGGATAAGGATAAGAATAGTCCCTGGGAAGTACTAATTTTTAATTTTAATTTAGGGGAAGGCTAACTACAATAATATTAGGAAGGAACTGGAGAATGTAGTGGGATGGTTGTTTGAGGGCAAATCCATGTGGGAATCTTTTCAAGGCTAGTTGATTAGAGTTCAGGATCATCATTAGATTAGATTAGATTACTTACAGTGTGGAAACAGGCCCTTCGGCCCAACAAGTCCACACTGACCCGCTGAAGCGCAACCCACCCATACCCCTACATTTACCCCCTACCTAACATTACGGGCAATTTAGCATAGCCAATTCACCTGACCCGCACATCTTTGGACTGTGGGAGGAAACCGGAGCACCCGGAGGAAACCCACGCAGACACGGGGAGAACGTGCAAACTCCACACAGTCAGTCGCCTGAGTCGGGAACTGAACCCGGGTCTCAGGCGCTGTGAGGCAGCAGTGCTAACCACTGTGCCACCGTGCCGCCCACATGTTCCTGTAAAATGAAGGATAAGGATGGCAAGATTTCAGAAACTTGGATGACAAGAGAAATTATAAACTTAGTCAAAGAGAAAGGAGGCATATGTAAGATTTAGGAAACTGAAGACAGTGTGCTCAAAGAATGTAAAGAAAGCAGGAAAGAACTTAAACAAGGAGTGAGAATGTTTAAAAAGGACTATGAAATGGGGCTGTTAACCTGGTCCAATCAGGGAGCTCTGGCTGACAGAGATAAACAGGAGTGAAATAAGCACTACCACAGTTAGGCGGTAGTGTGGGGGTTTAAAAAAAATTAAAATAAACACGTGTGTCAGAGGTTCAAGCTGAAAGCTGGCTAGTAATAAATAAATAAACAGGAGTCAAATAAGCACTACTGCAGGTAGGCGGTAGTGTGGGAAATAAAAATAAACAGGAGTGAGCATTGCCCTTTGATATGAAGGGCTCTGCTTGTCACTGGCCAATCGGATGTTTCCTTTCTTCCTGGTGGTGGAAACTGAATAAAGATTCATGCACCTTGTGTCTTTCACTGCGTCTCACACCTGCACACAAACAACATGGGTGCTGGGGAAAAAATAAGCACTACCGCAATTAGGCTGTAGTGTGGGGAAAAGACAAAAAAGGAAGAAAAATGAACAGGAGTGTTCTGATTAAAAAAACAGGGTGTCAGACATCCTGTTCACTCTGAGAGCTGGCTCTAGGGGAGTTGGATACAAAAATTTTAAAAAATATAGAAATAATAAACAGGAGTGTCACATGGGTGTGGGGGGGAAAATAAGCACAGAAAAGAAAAAGAACAGGAGTGTCAGACATCCTGTTCACTCTGAGAACTGGCTCTGAGGAAGCTACATCAGTGTCAAGGACTCTCAACGTATAAATAAGGAGTGATTTGGTGCCAGGATATTAGCCTCTGTGGAATTACTTCTTCAAAGTGCGTCACCTCACACTTTTCACCGTGACATTCTATTTGCCACTGATCTGAAAAAAAAAGGAGTGTCACATGGGTGCCAGGGAAAAATAAGCATTGCCGCTGTCAGACGGTAGTGTGGGGGAAAATTAAAATAAACAAGAGTGTCAAAGGTTCTGTTCTCCCTAAGAGCTGGTTCTGAGGAAGCTGGATCAGTGTCAAAAGAAAAAAATGAATAAAAACAGGAGTGTTATGACTTCTGCTCACTCAGACAGCTGGCTCAGTGTCAAGGGCTCTGCACCTGTAAATCAAGAGTGACTTAGTAACAGGATACCTGTGGAGTTATTTCAGGAGACATCTTTGACTTAGCTTTATTGTCACATTTACTCCAATAAGTATAGTGATAAGTTTACAAGTCACCACTTAGGATGCCATCTTAGTTCCAAAGGTACCGAGGTACAGATTCTTAAGTAAAATTCTTTGGAAAAAAATTTGAAAAGTAAGAAATAAAAATTCCAGCATTACAGGTCATAGGACTAAATGAGAAAAATAAAGAAATAAAAAGTTTAGAATAACAATCTTTCCAATCCAGTCCACACTGGCACCATGCCTCTAGTCCATACCAGGTCTTGACTCCAAACCATGCCACGCTTCACCACAAGGCTCGAAGTGGGAGACTGCTCTGAAATCATCTCGTAGCTGGATATCCATGCTGGGCCAAAAGAGCACAATGCCGGACCGTGTGAAGAGACTGCCAGGAGACCGTAATGCTGTGTCACCAAGAAGAGATTACATCGGGCCGAGAGATTGTCACGCCAGATCCGCGCTGAGAAAGGTGTCTGAGTCCACACTGGGGGTGGGAGTCCAAGTCTTCACTGACGCCGTGAGTTCAGAACATTGCCGAGAAGAAAGAAGGAAAGAAAACACAAAAGAGCTCTACCTGAGCAGTCCTACTCCACCATCTTGGATCTGATATTGGTTTAAAGTAAAAAGGGGAATGCTTAAAGGAGGTAAGAAGCAAGTTTTTCACACAGAGGGTGGTAAGTATCTGGAATGCGCTGCCACAGAAGGTGGTAGAAGCAGAAACACTAGCAATGTTTAAGAGGCATCTCAGCAGATATATGAATAGGCAGGAAATAGAAGGATGTAGACCATGTAGAAGAAAAAAAGGTTTTAGTTTAGAAAAGCATCATATGTTGGCGCAAGCTTAGTGGCAAAAGGGCCTATTCCTGTGTTATATTGTTCTTTGAACTATTCAACAGCAGAAGCCCAAGTTCTGTAAACTCTAAACTGCAGAGATGTTATAAAAACATTGCAGACATCCATCTCTGAATGATAAAAGTCAAAAATACTTTTGCAGTTTCATGTTTCTGATATTGGAAAGTTCAGTTAAGTATTTTCACCACTTCCTTCTTCACTTCCTGTTTATTCAATAAGAAACACTTATTCTACAACAATATAAGGACAGATGTCAGACATGTTTGACAGTTATAACCGCAACCAATTAAGGTACATGCAAACAGATGAAATAGGAGTTAAAGTCGAAGATTAAGCTTCTTGTGTCTGCTCTGCCATTTAAGAAGATCATGGCTGATCTGTGTTTTGAATTTCACATTCCCATCTCCCCTGATTATTTTTGATTCCCTTGCCGAACAAAATCTATCCATCTTTCTCTTTAAGATTTTCAAAAACCCTGCCTCTCCCACCTTCTGAAAGAGTTTCAAAATTGTACCATCCCTTGAGAGAAAAAAAGCTTTGTTCATCTCTGTCTGAAAAGGGTCAGCTTTAGTTTTAAAGCAGTGCTCCACTAATTCTAGATTAGTGGTACTGGAAAAGCAAAGCAGTTCAGGCAGCAACTAAGGAGCAGGAGAATCAACGTTTCAGGCATAAGACCTTCATTAAGTATGCGGTGGGGGGAAGGGGGCGAAAAAATAAATAGGATGTCAGGATGGGGCTGTGGGAAAGTAGCTGGTAGGGTGATAGGTAGATGCAGGTGGAGGTTGATGGTGATTGGTTGGAGGAGAGGGTGGAGTGGATAAATGGGAAGGAAGATGTACAAGTAGGAGATGTTCCTTGAAACATTTCTTACATCTGTACACCTCATCTACTGTGTCAATTGCTCTCGATGTGGTCTCCTCTCCATTGGGGAGACAGGACGCCAACTTGCGGAACGTTTCAGGAAACATCTCTGGGACACGCACACCAAACAACCCCAGCGTCCTGTGCCCAACCACTTCTACACCCCCTCCCACTCCACCAAGAACATGCAAGTCCTGGGCCTCCTCCACTGCCAAATCCAAGCCATCCGCTGCCTGGAGGAAGACCGCCTCATCTTCCACCTTGGGACTCTCCAAATACACGGCATCAACATCAATTCCACCAGTTCCTCCTCTCCCCTCCCCAACTTCATCCCAGGTCCAACCCTCTAACTTGGCACCGCCCTCTTGAACTGTCCTACCTGTCCATCTTCCTTCCCACCTATCCACTCCACCCTACCCTATCACCCCCTCCATCTGCATCTAACTATTGCCTTCTCAACTACTTTGCCCCAGCTCCAGCCCCACCCCCATTTATCTCTCAGCCCGCTCCCCCCACTCTGCCTCCACATTCCTGAGGAAGGCCATATGCACAAAACACCAATTATCCTGTAGTCCTCACTTTCTCCTCATGGACATCAGGCAACATTCGTTCCACATCCACCTTAACTAGGCTATTCGGGATATCACCCAAGTCACTGCTCACTCTTCTAAACTCCCAAGCAGCAATCCAATCTGTCCATGCTCATAAGTCTATCCATTCAATCCAGGTATCAATTAAGGAAACCTTTTCTGTACCGTCTCCAATGCACTTATATCCTTCTTTAAATAAGGAGACCAAAATTGCACACAGTATTTAAAATGTGGTCTCACCAATGATTTGTATAATGGAAACATAACATCTTCGCTTCTATGCTCAATTCCTGGCTCAATAAAGGGTACAGTTTTTTTGATTACATTCTGTTGAAAATGTGTTGCTGGTCAAAGCACAGCAGGCCAGGCAGCATCTCAGGAATAGGGAATTCAACGTTTCGAGCACAAGCCCTTCATCAGGAATGAGAGAGAGTAGCCAAGCAGGCTAAGATAAAAGGTAGGGGGGAGGGACTTGGGGGAGGGGCGATGGAGGTGGGATAGGTGGAAGGAGGTCAAGGTGAGGGAGATAGGCCGGAGTGGGGTGGGGGCGGAGAGGTCAGGAAGGAGATTGCAGGTTAGGAGGGCGGTGCTGAGTTGAGGGAACCGACTGAGACAAGGTGGGGGGAGGGGAAATGAGGAAATGAGGAGAAATCTGAATTCATACCTTGTGGTTGGAGGGTTCCCAGGCGGAAGATGAGGCGCTCCTCCTCCAGCCGTCGTGTTGTTATGTTCTGCCGGTGGAGGAGTCCAAGGACCTGCATGTCCTCGGTGGAGTGGGAGGGAGAGTTAAAGTGTTGAGCCACGGGGTGGTTGGGTTGGTTGGTCCGGGCGGCCCAGAGGTGTTCTCTGAAGCGTTCCGCAAGTAAGCGGCCTGTCTCCCCAATATAGAGGAGGCCACATCGGGTGCAGCGGATGCAATAGATGATGTGTGTGGAGATACAGGTGAACTTGTAGCGGATATGGAAGGATCCCTTGGGGCCTTGGAGGGAAGTGAGTGTGGAGGTGTGGGCGCAAGTTTTACATTTCCTGCGGTTGCAGGGGAAAGTGCCAGGGGTGGAGGTTGGGTTGGTGGGGGGTGTGGATCTGACAAGGGAGTCACGAAGGGAGTGGTCCTTGCGGAATGCTGATAGGGGAGGGGAGGGAAATATATCCTTGGTGGTGGGGTCCGTTTGGAGGTGGCGGAAATGACGGCGGATGATACGTTGTATGCGGAGGTTGGTGGGGTGGTAGGTGAGAACCAGTGGGGTTCTGTCTTGGTGGCGGTTGGAGGAGCGGGGCTCAAGGGCGGAGGAGCGGGAAGTGGAGGAGATGCGGTGGAGGGCATCGTCGATCACGTCTGGGGGGAATCTGCGGTCCTTGAAGAAGGAGGCCATCTGGGCTGTGTGGTGTTGGAACTGGTCCTCCTGGGAGCAGATGTGGCGGAGACGAAGGAATTGGGAATATGGGATGGAGTTTTTGCAGGGGGCAGGGTGGGAGGAGGTGTAGTCCAGGTAGCTGTGGGAGTCAGTCGGTTTATAGTAGATGTCTGTGTTGAGTCGGTCGCCCGAGATAGAAATGGAAAGGTCTAGGAAGGGGAGGGAGGAGTCTGAGACAGTCCAGGTGAATTTAAGGTCGGGATGGAAGGTGTTAGTAAAGTTGATGAACTGTTCAACCTCCTCGTGGGAGCACGAGGCAGCGCCAATACAGTCATCGATGTAGCGGAGGAAAAGGTGGGGGGTGGTGCCAGTGTAGTTGCGGAAGATGGACTGTTCCACATATCCTACGAAGAGGCAGGCATAGCTGGGGCCCGTGCGGGTGTCCATGGCAACTCCTTTAGTTTGGAGGAAGTGGGAGGATTGAAAAGAGAAATTATTCAGGGTGAGGATCAGTTCAGTCAGTCAAAGGAGGGTGTCAGTGGAAGGGTACTGGTTGGTGTGGCGGGAAAGGAAGAAGCGGAGGGCTTTGAGTCCTTCGTGATGGGGGATGGAGGTGTACAGGGACTGGATGTCCATAGTGAAAATAAGGCGTTGGGGACCGGGGAAGCGAAAATCCTGGAGGAGGTGGAGGGCGTGGGTGGTGTCCCGAACGTAGGTGGGGAGTTCTTGGACTAAAGGGGACAGGACCGTGTCGAGGTATTGGGAGATGAGTTCAGTGGGGCAGGAGCAGGCTGAGACAATGGGTCGGCCGGGGCAGGCAGGTTTGTGGATTTTGGGCAGGAGGTAGAAACGGGCGGTGCGGGGTTGTGGGATTATGAGGTTGGAGGCGGTGGATGGGAGATCCCCTGAGGTGATGAGGTCCTGGATGGTCTGGGAGATGATGGTTTGGTGGTGGGAGGTGGGGTCGTGGTCAAGGGGGCGATAAGAGGAGGCGTCCGCGAGCTGGCGTTTGGCCTCAGCGGTATAAAGGTCAGTGCGCCAAACTACCACCGCGCCTCCCTTGTCTGCGGGTTTGATGGTGAGGTTGGGATTGGAGCGGAGGGAGTGGAGGGCCGCACGTTCTGAGGGTGAGAGGTTGGAGTGGGTGAGAGGGGTGGACAGGTTGAGTCGGTTAATGTCACGGCGGCAGTTGCTATAAAGAGGTCGAGGGCGGGTAGGAGGCCAGCATGGGGTGTCCAGGACCTGATTACATTCTGTACCTATCTACAAGTTTTTAAGAAGACATGAACAAAAATATCTATATCCCTCTGAACCTCATATTTCTACAGGCCTTATTTAGTTAAATAATACTACTTTTTCATTCTTTCTGCCAAAGTGAGTGACTTCCAAGATTACACTCCATCTGCCGTATTTTGTATCACTCAACCTATCTATACCTTTCTGCATACTCTTTATCTATTCTTCACAATATATTTTCCAACCTATTTTTATGCCATTTGCCAAGTTAGCTAGCATGCCTTCACTCCCCTCATCTCAGTTATTGACGTAAATTATACAATGTTGTGATCTGTAGTGATTGGAACCAGGGCCAGGTGGATTTCATTGATTATGAGATCCTTGATTGGGGTTGTTAACCTTAGCCATCAGCGAGCCTTGCTGACAGATTTAATAAACAGGAGTGTCAGAAAGTCTCCTCAGTCTAGGGACTGGCTCTAAGCTGGCTGGGCAGAGCCCATGTACTATGCATGTGTCAATAAAGGGTAACTTTGGTGATGGGATACTGGCCTCCATGCAGTTATTTCAGTGGTGGTGAGGGAAATCAACATGTGCCTGAAGGAAATTTGCTTGCAACAGTTGTTTTTCAGTGGGAATAAGCATTTCTGACATCATGTCTCTATTTAGTCATTTTGACTTGATTGATCCTACTGGCAAAGACTGGGCCCAGAATGTGGAAAGAATGCAATTTTCCTTCTATGCAAATGATATTGAAAATGAAGAAAAGCACTGAGTAATCCTTCTGATTGCTCGGGGACTCACAGCATTTTTGGTTATTAGGAACTTAATTTCCCTAAGGCACCAGGTACTAAAATGTTTCAAGAGTTGACAAATTTAGTTAAACAATATTATAACCCCAAATCTCCTCTAATACTGAGACACTATCTGTTTTATTCGGCAGTTTGAGAACCAGGGAAACTATATCAGGTTCTTTGACAGATTAAGACAATTGGCATAGGCATGTGATTTTGGGTTAACCCTGAATGAGATGCTGACAGACCATTTGTTATGTGGGATTAATAACATAACAGAAGTGCCTACGAGGTGAAGCCCAACTGGACTTCAAACAGGTATTACAACTAGTTTTATCATTAGAAAATGTAGCAAGTGGACCATGTGAGCTACAGGGATCCCTATGGAAGTGGACACCCTCACCTGTCCAAATGAACTTGGGAAACACCACTTGAGCCTCACACAGGCAATCACAGAGCCTCATACAGACCTTAAGTCAATCCACAGCAAAATTCCACAACAAAGCCGAATCTCAGCCAAATGACTAAAAAGTTCTTCAGGATGTGAGCCGCAAAACTGTTGTAATTGCTGCAATATGCAGATTTGAGACATCAAAGGAGCTCTACATCGCCAGACTTGATTAAGAGAACTCAGACTGGTATCCAGGAGAGTGAAAATCCTGGAAAGTTCACTTACATACAATTTGGAAACTTAATTTGCTCAGCAACGTCCAAATCAGAATTAATTACAACAAGCGAGGATGTTTTGGACCGCATAGAAATTACCAAAGAGGAGGTGTTTGAAATTTTAAAATACATTTAGGTGGATAAAACCCCTGGGACCAGTCAAGTGCATCCTTGGACATTGTGGGAGGCTAGGAAAGGAATTGCAGAGGCCCTGGCAGAGAGTTTTGCTTCATCTTTAGCCACTGGCAAAGTTCCAGAAGAATGGAGAGTGGCTAATGTTGTTCTATTGTTTAAGAAAGGTAGCAAAGGCAAGCCAAGAAACTACAGGCCAATGAGCCTGACATCAGTGGTAGGTAAATTGTTGGAGAGGTTACTGAGGGACAGGATCAACCAACATTTGGATAGTCAAGGTCTGATTAGGGATAGTCAGCATGGATTTGTACACTGGAAGTCATGTCTGACAAATCTTTTAGAGATTTTCAAATATGTAACCAAGAGGATAGATGTAGGCAGGGCAGTGGATGTTGTCTGTATGGAATTTAGTGAAATCTAACTAAATAGCCAGATGTTTTTCAGGAAGGGCTACAGACTATCAAAGGGGCAAAGGTCACTTTACACATTGAACAGAAAGCCACAATGCCTCAAAACGGTGGTGCTCGGACCTGGCTTAGTGCACCAGCTGGAGGATGCTCAGGTGCACAGGGGAAACACATCCGCTCTTACCCCTGTCTAGACGGAATTTCACATTGGCCCCAAGGCCCCATACTTCCCACAGGAACCTGTGCCCCACAACCTGAGCCGCCTCCGGAGTTTTAATTTTGCCTCTTTTCGGGATATAAAATGGTGGGCCATGTATCAACTGCTGCTGCACACCGTCCACCTCTTTTGCCTCATCCACCACTCGGACATGCTTTGGGTGTTCCCATTTGCCACCGGGTGGTGGGTTCCCTGGTGGAGTACTCTCTATGCAGGAGTCCTCCCCCTCTCTCGGGGATCTGGGGTGGAGGCTGTTGCACGCAACAGTCCTCTGCAACCATAGATTGCAGTGGTTCACGGAATCCCAACCCAACTGCTTGTTCTGTGGTGCTGTGGAGTCCGTGGACTATGCAAATATGGGGTGTGGGTGCTTGCACTCCCATTTTGATTTTCTCAAGAACCTTCTCCTCTGTTTTTGGTTGCACATCAGTCCCACGCTCCTGATTTTTGGGCTCCTGGTGTGCAGGGGGGAGGGTAAGTCAGAGAACCTCCTCGTGGGTCTGCTTTTGGGCCTGGCTAAACTGGCCATAAATAGGTCTAGGCAGTGGGCCGTGGAGGAGGTGGTTAGGGTCGATTGCCTGCTCCTCTTCCGCAGTTACGTCAAAGCCTGGGTGTCTCTGGAGAAGGAGTACATGGTGTCCACCAACACCCTTGAGATTTTCAGGGAGAGGTGGGCACCGCAGGGAGTGGAGTGTATTATTTCCCCCTCCAACTCTATTTTGGTTTAATCCCTGCCCTCCCCTTCACTGTTTGATCACACAGCATTGCCCTTTGATATGAAGGGCACTGCTTGTCACTGGCCACTTGGGTGTTTCCTTTCTTCCTGGTGGTGGAGACTGAATAAAGATTTATACACCTGTTGTCTTTCACTGTGTCTCACACCTACACACAATAAAGAAAGAAGAAAAGAAAGAAACAGGAGTGTCAGAGGTTCTGTTAGGGAAAAAAATAAACGGGGATAGGGGCATAGGAGCGGGCTGTCTTGGAGTAGCTGGAAGGTGGGAGGGACGGGGTGGTTTGCTGGGTCGGGTCGGGGTGGGTGGAGGGGTGTGTATTCTCTGCACTTTTTAAAATCTAATTGGACTACCTTGTATGTACTTGTTACTGCTACTTTTGTGATGACTGTAAGTGGGACTTGAGGTTTGTCCTCATTTCCCTGAAAACTGGTGAACGTTGGGGGTTTGGGGCCTGGATTTGCCGCTCCTCTCCCTTGTAAATTGCTGTTTCTCTGTATACTGATGTTAATGTTAATTGTTTTGTAAAGTTCATTGATTAATAGAATAAAAAATAAATAAACAGGGCATGGGGGGTAGGGATGGCTGCCTTAGAGTGCCCAGAAGGTGGGAGGAATGCCAAGCTTGCTGGGTTGCCTGGGGTATCTATGATATATGTACTGTTTATTGTTCGGTTTATTGGACTGTCTGTATGTGATTGCACTTACTGTTTCCTTCTTGATTAATGCAAGGTGGGATTCTAGGTTCTTCCTCGTTCCCTGTGAACTGATTGTATTGTGGGCTTTGGAGTCTAGCCTCTTTCCCCTATAAACTGCCGTTTCTTGTACACAGCTTTTAATGTTAACTGTTTGTTTATAATTGTACTGGTTAATAAATAAAAAAAACAGGAAATTGGGAGGTGTGTGGGGTGGTCTGCCTTTGATTGGTCAGAAGGTAGGAACATGTGGTTTGCTTAGTTGCTGGGGTGCCTGTGATACATGCACTGTTTTATTGTTCAGTTTATCGGACTATCTGTATGTGATTGCGTCTACTGTTTCCTTCGAGGTTTAACCTAGTTTCCCTGTGAATTGGTTGTACAGTTGGGTTTGAGGTCTGGCTTCACCATCCCTTTCCTCAGTAAATTGCTGTTTCTTGAATACAGCTGTTAATGTTAACTTTTTGTTTGTAATTTGTACTGATTAATAAAATTTTAAAAAAGGGGATGGGCCATAGGAATAGGCCACCTTTGAGTGGCTGGAAAATGGGGATGGGGTTGCTGGGTTGCCAGGGGTGTTTGTGTTATATGCACTGTTTTATTGTTTGGTTTATCTGACTGTTTATATGTAATTGTGTCTACTGTTTCCTTTTTCATATGATAGGGTGGGATTTGAAGTTCATCCTCTTTTCCCTATGAACTGGTTGTATGGTAGGGTTTGGGGATCTGGCTTCACTGCCCCTTTCCCCTGTAAATTGCTGTTTCTTGTAAACTGATGTTCATTATTAACTGTTTGTTCTGTTACTTGTACTGGACATCAACTAGCCGCTAAAAAAGCATGATCCACTATCACTAGTATTTTTACATACAGACGAGGAAGGACTCCACTTTGAGAGGAGGAAGTGCTGGATGTCTTGAAACGGTTGAAAGTGGATAAATATCCAGGACCTGATCAGGTGTACCCGAGAACTCTGTGGGAAGCTAGAGAGGTTATTGCTGGGCCTCTTACGGAGATATTTGTATCATCGGTAGTCACAGGTGAGGTGCCGGAAGACTGGAGGTTGGCAAACGTGGTGCCTCTGTTTAAGAAGGGCGGTAAAGACAAGCCAGGGAACTATAGACCAGTGAGCCTGACCTCGGTGGTGGGCAAGTTGTTGGAGGGAATCCTGAGGGATAGGATTTACATGTATTTGGAAACGCAAGGACTGATTCGGGATAGTCAACATGACTTTGTGCGAGGGAAATCATGTCTCACAAACTTGATTGAGTTTTTTTGAAAAAGTAACAAAGAAGATTGATGAGGGCAGAGCAGTAAATGTGATCTATATGGACTTCAGTAAGGCGTTCGACAAGATTCCCCATGAGAGACTGATTAACAAGGTTAGATCTCATGGAGTACAGGGAGAACTAGCCATTTGGATACAGAACTGGCTCAAAGGTAGAAGACAGAGGGTGGTGGTGGAGGGTTGTTTTTCAGACTGGAGGCCTGTGGCCAGTGGAGTGCCACAAGGATCAGTGCTGGGCCCTCTACTTTTTGTCATTTACAAAAATGATTTGGATGCGAGCATAAGAGATACAGTTAGTAAGTTTGCAGATGACACCAAAATTGGAGGTGTGGTGGACAGCGAAGAGGGTTACCTCAGATTACAACAGGATCTGGACTAGATGGGCCAATGGGCTGAAAAGTAGCAGATGGAGTTTAATTCAGATAAATGCGAGGTGCTGCATTTTGGCAAAGCAAATCTTAGCAGGACTCATATACTTAATGGTAAAGTCCTCTGGAGTGCTCATAGCTCCTTGAAAGTGGAGGCGCAGGTAGATAGGATACTGAAGAAG
The DNA here is from genome assembly GCF_020745735.1 of Hemiscyllium ocellatum. NCBI lineage: Eukaryota > Metazoa > Chordata > Chondrichthyes > Orectolobiformes > Hemiscylliidae > Hemiscyllium > Hemiscyllium ocellatum. The sequence continues at coordinate 480,037 of NC_083431.1, read as the reverse complement.
GCATTTGGTATGCTTTCCTTTGTTGGTCAGAATATTGAGTACAGGAGTTGGGAGGTCATGTTGTGGCTGTACAGGACATTGGTTGCCATGGTCGTCCTTGCTGATTACACTTGCAGGAAATGCACCCATCTCCAGCTCCTCCAAGACCATTTTGGGAACTGGAGCTGGAGTTGGATGAACTTAGGATCATTCGGGAGGCAGAGGGGGTCAAGAGGAGCTTTACGGAAGTAGTAACTCCAAAGACTGCAGACAGATGCGTGACAGTGAGGGGGACTGGGAGGAAGCAGCCAGTACAGGGACCCCATGCGGCCATTCCCCTCAAGAACAAGTATACCTTTTTGGAAACTTGTGGGGAGGGGTGGGGAGACTTACCAGGGGTAAGCAATGGGGTTCAGGCCTCTGGCACGGAGCCTATCCCCATTGCTCAGAAGGGAAGGGTGGAGAAGAGCAGAGCAATAGTTATTGGAGACACGATAGTTCGGGGCACAGATAGGCAGTTTTGTGGGGGCGAGAGAGACTCACGTTTGGTATGCTGCCTCCCAGATACAAGGGTACGTGATATCTCTGATTGTGTTTTCCGGGTCCTTAAGGGGGACGGCGAGCAGCCCAAAGTCGTGGTCCACATTGGCACCAACGACATAGGTAGGAAGAGGGATGAGGATGTTAGGCAGGCTTTCAGGGAGCTAGGTTGGAAGCTCAGAGTTAGAACAAACAGAGTTGTTGTCTCTGGTTTGTTACCCGTGCCACGTGATAGAGAGTCAAGGAATAGGGAGAGAGAACAGTTAAATGCGTGGCTACAGGGATGGTGCAGGAGAGAGGGATTCCGGTTTCTGGATAACCGGGGTTCTTTCTGGGAAAGGTGGGACCTCTATAAACAGGATGGTCTACACCTGAACCTGAGGGGCACCAGTATCCTTGGGTGGAGGTTTGCTAGTGCTCTGTCGGAGGGTTTAAACTAACTCTGCAGGGGCATGGGAACCTAGACTGTAGCTTTAGGGTGCAGGACCTGGAGTGTAGGGAGGTTAGGAACACGGCATCAATCTCGAAGGAGGGTGCCTGTAAACAGGAAGGTGGCTTGAAGTGTGTATACTTCAATGCGGGAAGTATACTAAATAAGGTAGGTGAACTTGCAGCGTGGGTTGGTAACTGGGATTTCGATATTGTGGCTATTACGGAGACATGGGTAGAACAGGGACAGGATTGGCTGTTGCAGGTTCCAGGGTTTAAATGTTTTAGTAGGGTCAAGGTGGGGGTAAAAGAGGGGGAGGTGTGGCATTGCTTGTCAAAGATAGTATTACAGCAGTGGAAAGGATGAAGGATGAAGACTTGCCATCTGAGGTAGTTTGGGCTGAGCTTAGAAATAGGAAAGGTGAGGTCACCCTGTTAGGAGTTTTCTACAGGCCTCCTAATAGTCCTAGAGTTGTAGAAGAAAGGATTGCGAGGATGATTCAGGAGAAGACTGAAAGTAATAGGGTGGTTGTTATGGGGGACTTTAACTTTCCAGATATTGATTGGGAAAGCTATAGCTCGAGTATGTTAGATTAGATTACTTACAGTGTGGAAACAGGCCCTTCGGCCCAACAAGTCCACACCGACCCGCCGAAGCGAAACCCACCCATACCCCTACATTTACCCCTTACCTAACACTACGGGCAATTTAGCATGGCCAATTCACCTGACCCGCACATCTTTGGACTGTGGGAGGAAACCGGAGCACCCGGAGGAAACCCACGCAGACATGGGGAGAATGTGCAAACTCCACAGAGTCAGTCGCCTGAGGCGGGAAATGAACCCGGGTCTCAGGCGCTGTGAGGCAGCAGTGCTAACCACTGTGCCACCGTGCTGCCCGATGGATCGGTGTTTGTCCAATGTGTACAAGAGGGTTTCCTGACACAATATGTAGACAGGCCAACAAGAGGTGAAGCCATACTGGATTTGGTTCTGGGTAACGAACCAGGCCAGGTGTTAGAATTGGAGGTAGGTGAGCACTTTGGGGACAGTGACCACAATTCGGTGACTTTTACTCTAGTGATGGAGAGGGATAAGTGTGCACTACAGGGCAAGAATTATGGCTGGGGGCAGGGAAATTATGATACGGGGAGGCATGACTTAGAATGCGTGGCTTGGAAAAGGAGGCTTCAAGGGAAGGGTACAATCGATATGTGGAGCTTGATTAAGGAGCAACTGAGTGTTCTTGATAAGATGTACCTGTCAGGCAGGGAGGAAAGGGTCGTGTGAGTGAGCCGTGGTTTAATAAGGAATTGGAATCCCTTGTTAAAGGGAAGAGGGCGGCCTATGTAAAGATGAGGCGTGAAGGTTCAATTGGGGCGATTGAGAGTTATAAGGTAACCTGGAAGGATCTAAAGAGAGAGCTAAGAGCAGCAAGGAGGGGACATGAAAAGTCCTTGGTTGGTAGGATTAGGGAAAACCCAAAGGCTTTCTATAGGTATGTCAGGAATAAAAGAATGACTAGGGTAGGAATAGGTCCAGTCAAGGATAGTAGTGGGAAGTTACGTGTGGAGGCTGACGAAATTGGTGAGACACTGAATGAATACTTTTCGTCAGTATTCACTCAGGAACAGGACATTGTTGCCGATGGCTTTGAGGTATGTAGTGAAGAGGTGTTGGAAATTCTGGAAAGGGTGAAAATAGATAAGTCCTCTGGGCCTGATGGCATTTATCCTAGGATTCTCTGGGAAGCAAGGGAGGAGATTGCAGCGCCATTGGCCTTGATTTTTATGTCCTCGTTGTCTACAGGAATAGTGCCAGAAGACTGGAGGATAGCAAATGTGGTTCCCTTGTTCAAGAAGGGGAGTAGGGATAACCCTAGTAACTATAGGCCGGTGAGTCTTACCTCTGTTGTGGGCAAAGTCTTAGAGAGAATTGTAACAGATAGGATTTATGAACATCTGGATAGGAATAATGTGATCAAGGATAGTCAGCATGATTTTGTGAAGGGCAGGTCGTGCCTCACAAACCTTACTGAATTCTTTGAGAAGATGACTAAGGAGGTGGACGAGGGTAAAGAGGTAGTTGGTGTGTATGGATTTTAGTAAGGCGTTTGATAAGGTTCCCCATGGTAGGCTACTGCAAAAAATGGCATTGACGGGGAGTTGGAGGTTTGGATTAGGAATTGGCTGGCTGGAAGAAGACAGAGTTGATGGTATAGGTTCATCTTGGAGTGCAGTTACCAGCAGTGTTCCGCAAGGATCTGTTTTGGGACCATTGCTGTTTGTTATTTTTATAAATGGCCTGGAGGAGGGGCTAGAAGGTTGGGTGAGCAAGTTTGCGGATGATACAAAAGTCGGGAGAGTTGTTGACAGTGAGGAAGGATGTGGCAGGTTACAGCGGAATATAGATAAGTTGCAGAGCTGGGCAGAAAGGTGGCAAATGGAGTTCAATGTAGCTAAGTGTGAAGTGATTCACTCTGGTAAGAGTAACAAGAAGATGGAGTACTGGGCTAATGGTAGGATACTTGGTAGTGTGGATGAGCAGAGGGATCTTGGTGTCCATGTACACAGATCTCTGAAAGTTGCCACCCAGGTAAATAGTGCTGTGAAGAAGGCATATGGTGTACTGGCTTTTATTGGTAGAGGAATTGAGTTCTGGAGTCCTGAGGTCATGTTGCAGTTGTATAAGACTCTGGTGCAGCTGGATCTGGAGTATTGTCTGCAGTTTTGGTTGCCATACTATAGGAAGGATGTGGAGGCACTGGAACGGGTGCAGAGGAGGTTTACCAGGATGTTGCCTGATATGGTAGGAAAATCGTATGAGGAAAGGCTGAGGCACTTGGGGCTGTTTTCATTGGAGAAAAGAAGGTTTAGGGGTGACTTGATAGAGGTGTACAAGATGATTAGGGGTTTAGATAGGGTTGACCATGAGAACCTTTTTCCACGTATGGAGTCAGATATTACGAGGGGGCATGGCTTTAAATTAAGGGGTGGTAGGTATAGAACTGATGTTCAGGATAGATTCTTTACTCAGTGAATCGTGAGTTCATGGAATGCCCTGCCAGTTACAGTGGTGGACTCTCCCTCTTTATGGGCATTTAAACAGGCATTGGATAGGCATATGATGGATAGTGGGCTAGTCTAGGTTAGATGGGCTTGGATCGGCGCAACATCGAGGGCCGAAGGACCTGTTGTGCGCTGTATTTTTCTATGTTCTATGTTTTATGGTTAGGCCACTGTTGGAATATTGCGAGCAAGTCTGGTCTCCTTCCTATAGGCAAAATGTTGTGAAACGTGAAAGGGTTCAGAAAAGAGTTACAAGGATGTTGCCAGGATCTGAGGGGTGACCTTATAGAGCTTGACAAAATTATGAAAGGCATGGATAGGATAAATAGAAAAAATCTTTTCCCTGGGGTTGGGGAGTCCAGAAATGGAGGGCATAGGTTTAGGGTGAGAGGGGAAAGATATAAAAGAGACCTCAGGGCTAATTTTTTCATGCAGAGGGTGGTACGTGTATGGAATGAGCTGCCAGAGGATGTGGTGGAGGCTGGTACAATTGCAACATTTAAGAGGCATTTGGGTGGGTATATGAATAGGAAGGGTTTGGAGGGATATGGGCCAGGTGCTGGCAGGTGGGACTAGATTGGGTTGGGATATCTGGTCGGCATGGACGGGTTGGACCGAAGTGTCTGTTTCCATGCTGTACATCTCTCTGACTCTATGACAGGGACAACATCCATCCTCGGACATGCCAAACAGAGACACGCACGAGAATTCCTAGAAGCATGGCATTCCAACCAGAACTCTATCAACAAACACATCAATTTGGACCCCATCTACCATCCTCTGAGAAAAAATAACCGGAAATGACATCACCAACCCAGAAATCTAAACACATAAGTAGAAAGTGGGACATAACACCAGCATTTCACCGGAGGCTCACTGATGATGCTACCTAGTATGATGACAAAATGTCTGAAACAGAACCTTCCAGCTCAGCGAGCAAACTAACATTCAGTGTTAACTTTTTGGGTCCATTTACCCTTCCTCAGAACTGATGGCAGCTAGGAAAATGTTGATTTTCATGCAGAAGATAGGGCGCAGGGAGGGGGCAAGGAATAAATGAGAGATGGAGATAAGGCCCAGAGACAGAAGAACAATTGGACAAAGGAATGGATAACTATCAGGCTAGGAGGGTGAATAACCGCTAATGGGGACTGTTCGCAGCTAACAATGAGTTGTGTGTAATAGTAAACCATGCAATAACAAGGCCGGGCATCAAAGGGTTGTGATAGGGGACATGGGAGAGCTCAAGCCCGAAAATTGTTCAACTTGATGTTGAGTTCAGAAGGCTGTAAAGTTCTTAAGTGAAAATGAGGTCTTTTCAGGTCTAAACTGAACAAGTCATGTTTTGGACATTCAACTCATGAAAATCAAATCCACCCAGCAAACCATCCTTTAACATGTGCATTTTCTTCCATGAAATGTAAATGCAAAAAGGTAGGTGCCATTTTCCAGCATAGGGCTTCCAGATTCGGACCTCTGCCACCATTTTCCTAACAGAAGCTCTTCATTGTGATGAATATTTTTGGGATAAATCTTAGTTACAAATTTATGAAGATTGAGCTGGGGCCTTGGGTGCGAGTTCAAAGTCAAATACCAGAAAGATATAATTGTAGGAGATGTGAAATAAGTTTTCTATTTTAGTCACTATAGAACTGTGGTCCCTAAAGAAAACTGCAGCACAAGGAGGTATTCAATATCCAAAAACTAGCAATACCACTTGATTTTTATTAAATCATTGAACATCTGTGATTTCCCAAACAAAGACATCACTAATAGCATTAAAGATATTCAATTCTAATCAATTTATTGTCTTCCACATACCTGATTAGCCTGGACCCTTAAACAGCATGGCCACAACTTCATGAGTGTTAAATATTCTTCAACCAGTAGTGTACTGAGCATACTGAGTGTTGTGCTTTGTGAGATATTTGTGATGGAGACCTGCACCAATGGAATCAGCAGGAGATAGTTTGTGTCCGAAAGACAGCTATTCGAGGGTTGAATCTTCTGGTAGTAAGACAGGACTTTGCTCATTGCCTTGGCTGCATCTGAAAGCATATTGATGAATATATAACAAATATAGCAAGATGTACAGGTTGTGAAAATCTAATAAATAACTGATATGAGGATTGCTGACTACTACATTCCTTCACAGGAAACGAAAAATAGGAATTAACTGGGACTTCTTCTGAATGGCAGGCAGTGACTTGAGGGGTACCCCAGGGATCGGTACAAGAACCACAAAACTCACAGTATATATTAATGATTTAGATTTTGGAACAAATTATAACATATCAAAATCTGCAGATGAGCTGGATGGAAAGGTGAGCTGTGAGGAAGATGCAGATGTGGTGCAGCGTGATTTGGACAATCTGAGTGAGTAGGGAAATACATGACAGATGCATTATAATGTGTATAAATGTAAGGTTATCTACATTGATGGGCAAAATAGGAAGGCATTTTATTATCTGAATGGCTTTAAATTGAACCTCAATGATTACGAAAAAGAAACAAGCAAAAGCAGACCCAGGAGGGAATCTTGTAACACAGTGATAATATCTGTATTGCTAAACCAGGAGATCTGGGTTCAAGTACCACCTGCTCTGGAGGTGTGCCAACACACAACTGAACAGCTTGATTCAAAATATCTATACGGCTGAACTGTGAGGGGCTCCTGTAGCACAGTGGTAGCATCCCTATCTCTGGCTGGACGCCTGGTTTTGAGTTCCACCTGCTTGGAAGTATATGATAAGATCTTTGATCACACTGACTACAAAGAAATTAAAGCATAATTCTGAAGGACTGTTGTGGTGCACTATTAAAATCCCTACCTCTGCAACAATAGGACTGGGTTTAAGTCCAACCTGCTCCAGAAGTGTGTCACAACATCACTGAGCATCTCAAAAAATATAAAGCTGGTGATGTTCACCATTAAAAGCAGCATCACAGTTGAGTTGGTTAAAGTGCCTGTCTAGAAAACAGGACAGTCTGGGTTCAAATCCAATGGTACCTGTACCTTACTTTAAAGATGTATTATTTAAGCTTGCATTGAATAACATGTTGTTGATCCAACCAGGGATGTGGTAATGTGTAATGACGCAGAGTCTTTCAGGGAACTAGTGACATATTGGTACAGTCCAAACCTCTGAGCCAGGAAACCTGGGTTCAAGTCCCACCTGCTCCAGAGGTGTGTCATAAGATCTCTTAAACAGGTTGATTTGAAAATATAATAAAGCAGAAATAGGAAAGATGCTCCTGACAGAAGGGAGTCCAGAACTAGGGTCATAGGTTAGATTCCTTACAGTGTGGAAACAGACCCTTCAGCCCAACAAGTCCACACTGATTCTCCAAAGAGTAACCCACCCAGACCCATTTCCCTCTGACTAATGCACTAACGCTATGGGCAATTTAGCATAGTCAATTCACCTGACCTGCACATCTTTGGACTATGGGAGGAAACTGCAGCATCCGGAGGAAACCCATGCACACAGGGAGAATGTACAAACTCCGCACAGTCACCCAAGGCTGGAATCAAACCCAGGTCCCTGGCGCTGTGAGGCAGCAGTACTAACCACTGAGCCACGATGCCGCCATAGTTTAAGGATAACCCTGAGATGAGGAGAAATTTCTTCACCAGAGAGTGGTGAGCCTGTGGCATTCACTGCCACACAATGAGTGGGGCCTAGACCTTATGTGTTTTGGAGAAGAAGGTAGATATAGCTCCTGTGGATAAAGGGATCAAGCGATATAGAGGAGGATGGGATAAGAGTATTGAGCTTGATGATCAACCTTGATTATATTGAACGGTGGAGCAGACTCAAGCAGTTGAATGGACAATACCAGCTCTCTTCTTCTATGTTTCTGTTAGATGCCTCAAAAATATTGTTGATAAGGTACCTTTAATGCAATATAATATCCAACACTTCACAGAACTGTAATCAAACAAAATTTAACAGAGAATGACTGTGATCCAAAGCTTGTCAAAGTAGTTTGTAAGGGAAGGAGGGAAAGGAGGAGAGTATTAGTCATTGGGGACTCAACAGTTAGAAGGTCAGATAGAAGGTTTGTTGGGAACCAACACGACTCACAGTTGGTGTGTTGCCTCTCAGGTGCCAGGGTCCGTGATATCTCAGATCATGTCTTTAAGGTCCTGAAAGGAGAGGGTGACCAGCCCCAAGTTGTGCTCCATGTAGGCACCAACCACATAGGTAGAAAGAGGCATAGGGATGCAAGGGAGGATTTCAGGGAGCTAGGATGGAAGCTGAGAGCTAGAACAAACAGAGTTGTTATCTCTGATTTGTTACCTGTGCCACGTGATAGCGAGGCAAGAAATAGGGAGAGATTATCAGCTGAGTGCAGGGATGGTGCAGGAGGGAGGGTTTCAAGTACTTGGATAATTGGGGCTCATTCTGGGGAAGATGGGTCTTCTACAAACAAGATGGTCTTCACTTGAATCAGAAATGTACTAATAAACTGGGTAGGAAATTTATTAGTGCTATTTGTAGGTTTAAACTAGCTCAGCAGGAGGATGGGAACTTTAGATGTAGTTCCATGCACAGGAGGATGAGAGTAGGGAGAGCATGGGCAGGATTTCACAGTCACAGTCACAGCAAACTGGTTTGAAGTGTGTCTACTTCAACACCAGAAATATCCGAAATAAGGTGAGTGAGCTTGCAGCATGGATAGGTACCTGGGACTTTGATGTTGTGGCTATTTCGGAAACATGGATAGAGCAGGGTGAGGAATGGATGTTGCAGGTTCCAAGGTTTAGATCTTTCATAAGAATAGGAAATGCGGTAAAAGAGGGGGAAGTGTGGCCTTGTTAGTTAGGATATATTAACAGTGTCTGAAAGAACTTTTGACGAGGACTCATCTACTGAGGTAGTATGGGCTCAGGTTAGAAACAGGAGAGGAGAGGTCACACAACTAGGAGTTTTTTTACAGGCTTTTGCAGAGTTCCAGGGAGGTGGAGGAGAGGATTGGCAAAACAATTCTGGGCAGGAATGAAAGGAACAGAGTGGTCATTTTGGGGGACTTTAACTTCCCCAACATTGACTGGAAATGATATAACTCTTGTATGTCGGATGTATCAGTTTTTGTCCAATGTGTGCAGGAGGATTTCCTGACACAGTATGTCTAAGGGCCAACAAGAGGGGAGGCCACATTGGATCTGGTACTTGGTAATGAACCAGGCCAGGTGTTTGATTTAGTGTAGGTAAGTACTTTGGAGAGAGTGACAAGTCGGTTATGTTCAGTTTAACAATGAAAAGGTTTTATGCTCATGCCACAGCACAAGAGTTATCAATGGGGGAAGGGCAATTATAATGCAATTAGGCAAGACTTAGGATGCATAGAATTTCAGGGGATGATGACAATGGAAATGTGGAACTGGTTTAAGGAACAGATATTATATGTCCTTCATAAGTGTGTCCCTGTCAGGTAAGGAGGAAGTGATAAGATAAGGGAACTGTTAATTTAGAAATAAATTACATCTCTTGTTAAGTGGAAGAAGGAGGCTTATGTGACACTGAGATGAGAAGGTTCAGATGAGGCGATGGAGAGTTACAGATCAGGTAGGAAAGATTTAAAGAGAGAGTTAAGAGGAGCAGATAGAGGACATGAACAGTCTTTAACAGGTAGAATAAAGGAGAACCCTAAAGTTCTATAGTTATGTGAGGAATAAAATGACGACTAGGGTAGGAATAGGGCCAGTCAAAGACAGAAGTTGGAAGTTGAGTGTGGACCCTGTGGAGATCGGAGAGGTGCTCAACAAATATTTCTCATCGGTTTTCACTCAGGAAAAGAAGAATATTGTAGAGGAGACAAATGAGATATGAGATATTAGACTAGAAAGGATCTAGGTTAGTTACGAAGAGATGTTTTCAATTCTAGAAGGAGTGAAAGTAGACAAGTACCCTGGGCCAGATGGGATTTATCCGAGGATTCTCTGGGAAGCTAGGGAGGAGATAGCGGAGCATTTGGCTTTTTATATATGAGTCATCATTGTCTACAGGTTTAGTACCACAGAACAGGAGGATTGCAAATGCTGTGGCTTGTTCAAGAAGGGCAGTAGAGATGACCCAGGTAATTATAGACCAGCGAGCCTTACATCTATTGTAGGAAAAGTTCTGGAAAGGATTAAAAGAGATAGGATTTATAATCATCTAGCAAGCAACAATTTGATTGCAGATAGTCAACATGGTTTCATCAAGGGCAGGTCATGTCTCACAAGCCTCATTGGGTTTTTGAGAAGGTGACCAAGCAGTTGACATGGTGTACATGGACTTCAGTAAAGCCTGTGATAGGGTTTCACATGGTAGACTGTTGGAGAAAATGCAGAGTCACAGGATTGAGGGTGATTTAGCAGTTTGGATTAGAAACTGGCTTTCTGTAAGAAGGCAGAGAGTGGTGTTGATGGAAAATATTCAGTCTGGTGTCCGGTTACTAGTGGTGAGCCACAAGGATCTGTTTTGGGACCACTGCTGTTTGTCATTTTTTATAAATGACTTTGACGCAGGCATAAGTGTATAGATTAGTAAGTTTGCAGATGACACTAAAGTCGGTGGAGTAGTGGACAGTGTGGAAGAATGTTGCAGGTTGCAGGGGGACTTGGGTAAACTGCAGAATTGGGCCGAGAGGTAGCAAATGTAGTTCAATGCAAATAAATGTGAGGTGATTCACTTTGGGGAGAATAACAGGAAGGCAGAATACTGGGTCAATGGAAAGATTCTTGGTAGTGTGGATGTGCAGAGGGATCTTGGAGTCCGTGCACATAGATCCCTGAAAGTTACCACCCAAGTTGATAGTGCTGTTAAGAAGGCATACGGTGTGTTAGGTTTTATTGGTAGAGGGATTGAGTTCCGGAGCCGAAATGCCATGCTGCAACTATACAAAACGCTAGTGCAGCTGCACTTGGAATATTGTGTATAGATCTGGTCGCCCTATTACGGGAAGCATTGGAAAAGGTGCAGAAGGAGACTTACCAGGATATCTGGTCTGGAGGGAAGGTTTTGTGAGGAAAGGCTGAGAGACTTGGGTCTGTTCTCATTGGAAAGAAGAAGGCTAAGAAGGGATTTGATAGAGACATACAAGATGACTTGCCATGGAAGAGGACTTGCCATCTGAGGTAGTTTGGGCTGAGGTTAGAAATAGGAAAGGTGAGGTCACCCTGTTAGGTGTTTTCTACAGGCCTCCTAATAGTCCTAGAGAAGTAGAGGATAATATTGCGAGGATGATTCAGGAAAAGAGTGAAGGTAGCAGGGTGGTTGTTATGGGGGACTTTAACTTCCCAGATATTGACTGGGAGAGCTATAGCTCGAGTTCATTAGATGGGTCGGTGTTTGTACAAAGTGTGCAGGAGGGTTTCCTGACACAATATGTCGACAGGCCAACAAGAGGGGAGGCTATATTGGATTTGGTTCTAGGTAATGAACCAGGCCAGGTGTTAGACTTGGAGGTAGGTGAGCACTTCGGGGACAGTGACCACAACTCGGTGACTTTTACTTTAGTGATGGAGAGGGATAATCGTGCGCCGCAGGGCAAGAGCTATAGCTGGGGGCAGGGAAATTATGATGCAGTGAGGCATGACTTAGGTTGTGTGGATTGGAAAAACAGGCTTCAAGAGAAGAACACTAATGAGATGTGGGGATTGTTCAAGGAGCAGCTACTGCGGGTCCTCGATAGGTATGTACCAGTCAGGCATGGTGTAAAGGGCCTTGTGAGGCAGCCGTGGTTTAGTAAGGAATTGGAGTCCCTTGTGAAAGGGAAGAAGGCGGCATATGTAAAGATGAGGCGTGAAGGTTCAGTAGGGGCGATTGAGAGTTATAAGGTAGCCAGGAAGGAGCTAAAGAGGGAGCTAAGAAAAGCGAGAAGGGGACATGAAAAGTCTTTAGCTGGTAGGATTAGGGAAAACCCAAAGGCTTTCTATAGGTATGTCAAGAATAAAAGGATGACTAGGGTAGGTATCGGTCCAGTCAAGGATAGTAGTGGGAAGTTGTGTGTGGAGGCGGAGGAGATTGGAGAGACATTAAATCAGTACTTTTCATCAGTATTCACTCAGGAACAGGACACTGTTGCTGATGTGAATATGGAATCACAAATAATTAGAATGGATGCCCTGGAAATATGCAGGGAAGAGGTTTTGGGAATATTGGAAAGGATGAATATAGATAAGTCTCCTGGGCCTGATGGCATTTACCCCAGGATCCTATGGGAAGCTAGGGAGGAGATAGCAGAGCCATTGGCCTGGATTTTTATGTCGTCATTGTCAACGGGAATAGTACCAGAGGACTGGAGGATAGCGAATGTGGTCCCATTGTTCAAGAAAGGGAGTAGGGATAGCCCTAGTAACTATAGGCCAGTGAGTCTGACTTCAGTGGTGGGCAAAGTCTTAGAGAGAATGGTAAGGGATAAGATTTATGAACATCTGGGTAGGAATAACGTGATCAGGGATAGCCAGCATGGTTTTGTGAAGGGCAGGTCGTGCCTCACAAACCTTATTGAGTTCTTTGAGAAGGTGACTAAGGAAGTGGATGAGGGTAAAGCAGTAGATGTTGTGTATATGGATTTTAGTAAGGCGTTCGATAAGGTTCCCCATGGTAGGCTAATGCTAAAACTTCGGAGGTATGGCATTGAGGATACATTAGAGGTTTGGATTAGGAATTGGCTGGCTGGAAGGAGACAGAGGGTAGTAGTTGATGGATTATGTTCATCTTGGAGCGCAGTTACTAGCGGTGTACCACAAGGATCTGTTTTGGGACCATTGCTTTTTGTTATCTTTATAAATGATCTAGAGGAAGGACTTGAAAGCTGGGTAAGCAAGTTTGCGGATGACACAAAAGTCGGTGGAGTTGTGGATAGTGAGGAAGGAAGTGGTAGGTTACAGCGGGATATAGATAAGTTGCAGAGCTGGGCGGAAATGTGGCAAATGGAATTCAATGTAGCTAAGTGCGAAGTCGTTCACTTTGGTAGGAATAACAAGATGATGGATTACTGGGCTAATGGTAGGCTACTTGGTAGTGTGGATGAGCAGAGGGATCTTGGTGTCTATGTACACAGATCTCTGAAAGTTGCCACCCAGGTAAATAGTGCTGTGAGGAAGGCATATGGTGTACTGGGCTTTATTGGCAGAGGAATTGAGTTCCGGAGTCCTGAGGTCATGTTGCAGTTGTATAAGACTCTGGTGAGGCCTCATCTGGAGTATTGTGTGCAGTTTTGGTCGCCATACTATAGGAAGGATGTGGAAGCTTTAGAACGAGTGCAGAGGAGGTTTACCAGGATGTTGCCTGGAATGGTAGGAAGATCGTATGAGGAAAGGCTGAGGCACTTGGGGCTGTTCTCATTGGAGAAGAGAAGGTTTAGGGGAGATCTGATAGAAGTGTATAAGATGATTAGGGGTTTAGATAGGGTAGATACTAAGAACCTTTTACCGCTAATGGAGTCAGGTGTTACTAGGGGACATAGCTTTAAATTAAGGGGTGGTAGGTATAGGACAGATGTTAGGGGTAGATTCTTCACACAGCGGGTTGTGAGTTCATGGAATGCCCTGCCCGTATCAGTGGTGAACTCTCCTTCTTTATGTTCATTTAAGCGGGCATTGGATAGGCATTTGGAAGTTATTGGGCTAGTATAGGTTAGGTAGGACTCGGTCGGCGCAACATCGAGGGCCGAAGGGCCTGTACTGCGCTGTATCCTTCTATGTTCTATGTTCTATGATCAGAGAATTAGATAGGGTAGACAGTGAAAGTCTTTTTCCCAGGATGATGACATTAGCTTGTACGAGGGGACATAGCTACAAATTGAGGGATGATAGTTTTAAGACAGATGTCAGAGGCAGGGTCTTCACTCAGAGTGGCAAAGACATGGAATGCCCTGCCTGCCAATGTAATTAACTCTGGCCACATTAGGGAGATTTTAACAATCCTTGGATAAGCACATGGATAATGTTGGGATAGTGTAGGGGGATGGGCTTAGATTAGTTCACAGGTCGGCGCACCATCGAGGGCCGAAGGGCCTGTTTTGCACTGTATTGTTCTATGTTCTATATGTTCTTAATAAACTTCTATTTTATTATTAAATTTGAACCATTGCATGTTTTTGTCTCAGTGAAAGACCACATCATTAAAGCAAAAATAAGAATATAAGAATGAGAAGCAGGCATAGACAATTTTCAGCTCTCTGAACCTGCTCTGCCATTCAATCCTGGTTGATCTATCCTTGTCCTCAACTTCACTTGCCCACCCAATCTTTATAACCCTTTAACCCATTGTCTATCTCATCCTTAAATTTATTCAGTGCTCTGGCGCGCTCTGCATTTTGGGGTAGGGAATTCCACAGATTCATAACCCTTTGACTTAGCTTAAAACTTATCCTAGATTGCTCCACAAGGGAAATATTGTTCTATGTCTGTTGTGGTTCTGTTCGCCGAGCTGGAAGTTTTTGTTGCAAACATTTCGTCCCCTGGCTAGGCGACACCATCAGTGCTCTGGAGCCTCCTGCGAAGCGCTGCTTTGATGTTTCTTCTGGTATTTATAGTGGTCTGTCCTTGCCGCTTCCGGGTGTCAGTTTCAGCTGTCCGCTGTAGTGGTTGGTATATTGGGCCCAGGTTTCAGCTGTCTGCTGTAGTGGTTGGTATACCTGGACCCAATATACCAACCACTACAGCGGACAGCTGAAACTGACACCCGGAAGCGGCAAGGACAGACCACTATAAATACCGGAAGAAACACCAAAGAAGCGCTTCGCAGGAGGCTCCACAGCACTGATTATGTCGCCTAGCCAGGGGACGAAACGTTTGCAACAGAAACTTCCAGCTCGGCGAACAGAACCACACAACGAGCACCCGAGCTACAAATCTTCGCACAAACATTGTTCTATGTCTATTTTGTCAATCCATTTCAGTATCTTATATGCTTCAAATTCGATCTCCTTTCATTCTTCTCACATATAATGAATACAAGCCCAAGCTGTTCAATCCCTCCGTCTCAGCTTTGCTTCTGTTATTCTGGAATTAACTCAACTTTCTCTGGACTGCCTCCAATGCAATGACATCCAAAACAAGATACTATCTACCAAGCCAGCTTTGAGTGAGGGTTCTGCCTCATCTAATAATAACATCAGCTCTGATCATATAAGTGGGAGAAGGAGCCACAAATGTAGGTGTGTATGATATATTTCAGTTGATAGGTGTTGAACCAGTTTCTCGACAGTTAATGAATAACATTGTGAAATATATGAAGAGATTGAGGAGGTCATGGATGGATAACTCTCTGCAATTGCACTCATAATAAATGTCTGGTGCCAATGATTAGTGGTCTTAGGTCTCATAAACTGGTAAGGAAAGAAGAAATGTAATTGGGTAGAACTAATGCAAGCTAATGAGTCCTGTTTGTAAGTCTTGAAAAGCTAGTAGAAATATGAGAAAGAAGGATCGTCAAACTTATAGAGAAAGAACGCATACATTTTTAGTGTATCATAACAGTAAACAGCAAGGTAAATCTGAGAGTTTAGGAACAGAAGATATTGATTCACAAATCTCTGACAATTCCATGTGTTTGCTGCAAACAAGTTTGCCATCAATCTCAGAGTTGCTTACATTTTGATTCACTGAGAGTTTTGAAGATTGGCTGTGAAGATAGCAAGGATTCACATTTCAGGGAGATCTCCATGTCATTGCTGGACTGGACAAGGTTTCCTGCGAGGCTAAAAAGATACTCCATCCGTGCTACAGGGATGAATTAAAGACAATGTTAAGCATTGCAAAGTATGCATGCTCTAATACTCAAATTCTATCTCAGGCTTTAACTGATTCTGACCATGTAATCATTTTTGCAATCAAGACCCAATGAGAAAATCACATTACAAATGATCAAGATAGGTTTGTAAGAAAAATAGGAAAGAAAATAGTAAGACAAGTATCCGATGTCAAAAAACATCTTGTTTTTAAAATGGTCATTCCTAGTTCCAAAAAAAGTCATAAGAACATAAAAACCAAGTTCTGCAGTAGACAATTCAGCCCTTTGAGCTTGCCCTGCCATTTTATGTGATCATTGATGATTCCACCTTGGCTTCAACCCTACTTGCCTGCCTGCTCCCCATAACCCTTTAACCTGTAATTAATTAAAAATCTATTTCCTTAAATTTTTACAGTGTCCAGTCATCCACTCATGCTGGGGTAGTGAATTCCACAGACTCACGGCCCTCTGAGAGAAGTAATTCCTGTTTTAAATCTGCCACCCTTTTAGCCTAAAACTATGACTTTTCATTCAAGATTGCTCCATAAGGAGAAACATTTGCTCTACATCTACTTTGTCAATTTTACTTAGCATCTCAAATACATCATCTCTCATTATTTTAAACTCCAGACGGTATAGGACTAAATGACATCGGTAAGAAAAGAGATAAGGTCCTGAAAGCACAACTAAAGCTAGGAAGTGCTTTAAAACAAAAGGAGTGAAAATATAGAAATCTCTGGTTTACTTCCAGTGCTACATGCAAGTGAATATAGGAATTGGTGGTTAATTCAGATGAATGCATGGCTGGAGACATAGTGCAGGAGGAAGGGTTTTAGATTTCTGAGCAATGGGTGTGTTTTGGGGAGTTGTGGGACAAGGTGGACAGGTTGTACCTGGACCAAAATGGGACCTTATGGAAAGTTTGCAAGTGCGGTTGGGGAGATTTAACCCAACTTGACAGGGAGACAGGATCTAGAGAGAATGTTCAATGGGGAAGATGAACGGCCAAAATTAGAAGTGACAGAAATTGAGTCAGGATGGCATAGATATTATAGGCCAGTTAAAGAATAAGGAAGTTTGGCAGGGTTGAATGGTAATTATTTTAAATGCTAGGAGTCTGAGGAACAAGGCAGATGAGCTGATGGCACAAATTAAATCATAGGGGTATGATGTAATTGCTGTTATTGAAGTATGGTTGAGAGGGACAGGACTGGACATTGGGTCTTCAAGTGAGTCAGGAAGGAGGTAGGAGGAGTGGGTGTTGCTACATTGATCAGAGAATCAATTACAGCAGTAAGATGGATGACATCTTAGAAAGTTCCTCAAATGAAACCATATGGGTAGGACTTAAAAACCAAAGAGGAACAATCACATTGCTAGGAGTGTCCTACAGACCCCTAACACTCTGTGAGAAATAGAAAAGCCAACATGTTGGCAAATTTCAGTGAAATGTAAAGGCAGCAGGGTACTGATAGTATTGAATTTCAATTACACCCAATATTAGGGGGTAGTCACTGCGCAAAAGATTTGGAGGGAGTCAAACTCTTGAAATGCATTCAGGTGAGTGTTTTAAACCAGTACGTAGAAGGCCCTACTAGAGATGGGCAGTTCTGCACTAAATTTGAAGTAATGAAGTTGAGCAATATGGTTGACATATTAGTAGGGCAGCATTTTGCAGACATTAATCATAACTCTGTTCAATTAAAGATTGCTATGGAAAAGTTCAAGGATAGGCCTGAAAATCAAGATTCTCAACTGGGGTAAGGCTGATTTTAATAAGATCAGGTATGGCCAGAGTGGACTGGGAGCAAATACTTATAGGTAAATCTGTATAAGAACAGTGCATGCATCAAGAAGGGAATATGGAGAATACAAGATCAACATATTCCAATAAATAAAATGAGTGGAACCAATAAGTCTTGTGAACCCTGGATATCTAGAGATATGCAGCATGGGATACAGAGAAAAAGGGAGGCTTATGGCAGATACCAAAGAGTTCAAAACAACAGAAGTCCCAGAGGAATATAGAAGGTGAAAAGAGAACTTAAAAAGGGATTAGGAGAGCTAAAAGAGCATATGAAAGGATTCTGGTAAGTAAAATAAAGGGAAACCCTACATTGTTTCACAGGTAAATTAAAAGTAAAAGGAGAACGAAAGAAAGGGTAGGGCGTATGAATGACCATAGTGGTAGTCTGTGCATTGAGCCAAAGGATGTAGATAATGTTCTAAATGAATACTTTTTGTCTGTGTTCACAAGTGACAGGGACAAAATGGGTATAGAAATCAGGGAGAACGTTTGGTGTACAATTATCGAAATTAGCATAGATAGAGGGGAGTTTCTAAGTGGACTGGCAGGTTTAATAGTAGATAATTCTCCAGGACTGCATGAAATATATTTTGTTGAGTGAGGCAAAGAAGGAAAGAGCAGGGCTGCTTGCAAAAATTTTCAATTCCACCATGGCCATAGGACAGGAGCTGGAGGAATGGAGGACAACCAAGGTAGCACCATAATTGAAGAAGGGAGCAAAGGGGAGAAAAACAGGAAACCACAGGCCAGTCACTATAATCCCCATGGTGGGGAACTCTTAGAAGCTATTCTGTGGGACAGAATGAATCTGCATTTGGACAGGCAGGAATTAGTCATCAACAACCAGTGTTGTTAAGGAGGTCATATCTGAC
This sequence comes from Hemiscyllium ocellatum, assembly GCF_020745735.1. NCBI lineage: Eukaryota > Metazoa > Chordata > Chondrichthyes > Orectolobiformes > Hemiscylliidae > Hemiscyllium > Hemiscyllium ocellatum. The sequence goes on along the minus strand of NC_083431.1, from coordinate 461,610 downwards.
CAACTTGATTAAATTTTTTGAAGAGGTGATCGAATATGCAGATGGCAATGCTTTTGACAGTCTGCTTGCACTTGGGCAAGGCTTTGGATAACAATGCCTTGTACAGTTGCAGCCACACTTCCCTACACTTATACTCTGTTCCATTAGCAATAAATGTGAAAATTCCATTTGCCTTCCTTATGACCTGCTGTACCTGCAGATTACTTTTCTGTAATTTGTGCACGAGGATACCCAGATTCCTCTGCACAGAAGCAGTCTGAAGTTTCTCTCCATTGAGATTATAGGTTGCCTTTCTATTTTTCCAACCAAATGGATAACCTCACATTTAATCATGTTAAATTCCAAATGCCAGATCTTGGCTAATTCACCTATCTAAATCCCATTTTTACACTTCTTATTTCTTTATTCCAACTTACTTACCCATCTATTTTAGTGCCATCTGAAAGTGTGGCTATAGTATTTTCTATCCCTGCATCTAACTCATTAATATAGATTGTAAATAGTTGGAGCGCCAAGACTGAACCCTCAGGCACCCCAATAGTTATTTTTTGCCAACCAGGAAAAGACCCATTTATCCCAACTTACTGCTTTCTGTTGGTTAGCCAATTCTCTATCCAAGCTAATAAATCACCCTGCGCTATGACAAAGATAGCAGATTTCCTTCATTAAAGGACATTCGTGAACCAAATGGGATTTTATGACAATTAAATGGGGTTACATGGTTGCCATTACGCTAGCTTTTCCAGGCTAGCGACCAGTACAAGCCGTTTCATGAGTTTGCACAATACTTCGTGAGGAATGATTTGTTCAAGATAGCTATTATCCCGCAGTATAGCTTTGATGTACTCTAGTTTGGAGTCAAATTTGCACAGAGAGCAAATAGCTCACTGCTGATAAGATCAATCTTATAGCACAAGAACTGTAGAAATCCCAATGTATACATTGACCAGAGAAGATAGGCTTGCAGTAGCCAGTAACAAAGAGCCCTTTAGCTATAAATAGAGAGAAGGAGAAGGACTCTTTTTCAGACAAAAAATGAATAGAAACAAAGTGCCCAGTCTACCTTACATGACCCTGAAAAGTAAATTTTAATAAAATTTGAGTATCAGATGAAGCTGATCATTTTACGCTGCCCCTGTGCAGGAGCCAGGTAAAAACAATGACTGCAGATGCTGGAAAACAGATTCTGGATTAGTGGTGCTGGAATAGCACAGCAGTTCAGGCAGCATCTGAGGAGCAGTAAAATCGAAGTTTCGGGCAAAAGCCCTTCACCAGGTATTCCTGATGAAGGGCTTTTGCCTGAAACGTCGATTTTACTGCTCCTCGGATGCTGCCTGAACTGCTGTGCTCTTCCAGCACCACTAATCCAGAATCTGTACAGTAGCCATAAATCATATTCAATCTGAAATATTAACCCTGTTTTCCCATCTGCAATTCCAACCTGATTTGAGTATTTCCAATATTTTCTGTTTTATTTCCATTGATATCGACAGTTGTTATATAAATACCCTAAGATCTTCAGCTGAAAGTGTCACTGAACTTTAACTGGCTACAGCAAAGCAGTCCTTTAAGTAAGATTATCTTACCCCCACTGTTACCTTTTGTGTTAGACAGGAAAAGACTCCAGGTCAACTTTCTCAAATCTGGTGGCAAAGTATGGTTGAACAGAACATATAGTTTGGATTTCATGCCCGGCCACTTCTGTAGCAAAGTCACCTAAAAAGCAATGGCACACCCTATTAAGGTGAAAGATATCTTTTTTGAAATTCAAACCTATTAGCTTTGACAAATGAAACTACTGTATATACTTCTCAGCTATCCAGATAGCTTTATTAATATGAACTCTTCCTAGAGGTTATTAAGGTGGACAAATCCCCAGGACCGGTTGGGATCTATCCCAGGTTGCTGAGGGAGGCAAGAGAGGAAATAGCTGGGGCACTGACAGATATCTTTGTGGCATCCTTAAACACAGGTGAGGTGCCAGATGACTGAGGGTTGCTCATGCTGTCCCCCTGTACAAGAAGGGTAGTAGGGATATTCCAGGTAACTACAGACCAGTGAGCCTGACGTCGGTGGTGGGAAAGTTGCTCGAGAAGGTACTGAGGGATAGGATCTCTTTATATTTAGAAAAGAATGGGCTTGTCAGTGATAGGCAACATGATTTTATGCGGGGGAGATCATGCCTTACCAACTTAATAGAATTCTTTGAGGAAGTGACCAAGTTGATAGATGAAAGAAGGGCCGTTGATGTCATATACATGGATTTTAATAAAGCATTTGATAAGGTTTCTCATGATAAACTAACAGAAAAAGTAAAGTCGCATGGTGTGCAGGGTGTTCTAGCTAGGTGGATAAAGAACTGGTTGAGCAACAGGAGACAGAGAGTAGTAGCTGAAGGGAGTTTCTTGAAATTGAGAAAGGTGACCCAGTGGTAGATTAGATTCTCTACATCATGGAAACAGGCCCTTCGACTCAACCAGTCCACACCGACCCTCCGAAGAGTAACCCACCCAGACCCATACTGTTCCATACAGACCAGTGCTGGGGCCACTGTTATTTGTGATATACGTAAATGCCTGGAAGAGGGCACTATTGGTATGATCAGCAAGTTTGTAGTGGGAGTAGCGGCTGAGTAAAAGCGAACCCGGGAGACTACAGCTAAGGTAAGACAGTTTGTTTTAAAATTACTTACCTGTAGCGGGCAGCGGTGTTTTTTTTCTCTCTCTCTCTCTTCACAGAAAGAGCGGGAGCAGCAGAGGAAGTGACGGCAAGCAGAGGGGCAGCCGGGAAGGAAAACAGTGAGTATACAACTCAGGAAGGCAGCTAAACCCGAGATTCTACACCTGTAGTATCTCCCACCCACCCTCCTCCTCCTCTAACCTTCTTAACTACTCTGGGTTTTTCTTTTATGGTAAGGATTTTTTATTCCTTTACTAGTGACTAGTGAAAAATTTACTTCATTTTTTTATGTGTGTATATATATTAATTCCTTTTTTAGGGAAAAAAACAATAGCAGAGAGGTATCAGAAAGTATTCTAACTCAAACTTGTACAAAGTAACTAAGTAATTAACTAACTAAGCAGAGATGAGTGGGCAGGTGATGTGCTGTAGCTGTATGATGTGGGAGCTGGCTGATCCCATTGTGAACGGCAGTGACCACATCTGCAGCAAGTGTTGGTTGCTGGAAGAACTCCGGATCAGAGTTGATGATCTGGAATCTGAGCTTCAAACACTGCGGCACATGCGGGAGGGGGAGAGTTACCTGGACGCTTTGTTTCAGGAGGCAGTCACACCTGGGAGATTAAGTAATTCACATTCAGCTAGTGATCAGGCACAATAGAGTGTGACTGTAAGTGAGGCAGGTAGGGGGAACCTGAGTTCAGGAGTGCAGGAGCCTCAGCCCTTGACCTTGTCCAACAGGTATGAGATTCTTGCTCCCTGTTCGGATGAGGAAAAGGGCTCTGGACAGGATGAGCCAACTGACCAAGGCACCATGGTGCAGAAGGCCATTCAAGAGGGGGGAGCTAATAGACAAGTAGTGGTTATAGGGGATTCTATAATTAGAGGGACAGATAGTATCCTTTGCAAGCCGGATCGGGAGTCTCGCATGGTGTGTTGCCTGCCCGGTGCTAGGGTGCAGGACATCTCCGACCGGCTTGAAAGGATATTGGAGCGGGAGGGGGAGGACCCAGTTGTTGTGGTCCACGTTGGTACTAACAACATAGGCAAGACAAGGGTGGAGGACCTGTTTGGGCATTACGAAGCACTAGGCAGGAAATTGAAGCACAGGTCCTCAAGGGTCATAATCTCCGGATTACTGCCCGACCCACGTGCCAATTGGCATAGGGACAAGAAAATTAGGCAAGTAAACACGTGGCTAAGGGATTGGTGTGGGAAAGAGGGATTCCACTTCATGGGGCATTGGCATCAGTTTTGGAACAGGGGGGGATCTGTACCGTTGGGACGGTCTCCACCTGAACCGATCAGGTACCAATGTTCTAGCGAAGAGGATAAATAGGGTGGTCAGTAGGACTTTAAACTTCTGAGTTGGGGGGAAGGGAAAGTGAAAGCGACAGGGAGTATGGCATTAAATGGAAAGATAAGCAGCAGGATAGCATGTGTCCAGGCGGATTTAAAATTGAGGCAGACTGAGAATGCAGAAAAAAGCAAGGATAACTTAGGACATCATATGACTTCCAACATCTCTAATGATAAGGAAGTTAGCATTAAGGCCCTTTACCTGAATGCTCGTAGCATTCATAACAAAGCCGATGAACTAATGGCACATATAATAGTGAATGATTATGATGTGGTAGGCATCACAGAGACTTGGTTACGGGGGGTCAGGACTGGCAGTTAAACCTCCATGGTTTTTCAACTTATCGAAAAGATAAGAGAGGTGGGCAGAGGGGGTGGGGTTGCCTTGTTAGTTAAGAACAAAATTAAATCAATGGTATTGAATGACATAGCGTCGGATGATGTGGAGTCTGTGTGGGTGGAATTGAGGAACCACAAAGGCAAAAAAACCATAATTGGAGTTGTATATAGACCTCCTAACAGTGGTCAGGACCAGGGACGCAACATGTACCGGGAAATAGAGAAGGCATGTCAGAAAGGCAAGGTCACATTGATCATGGGAGACTTCAATATGCAGGTGGACTGGGTAAATAATGTTGCTAGTGGATCCAAAGAAAGGGAATTCATGGAACGCTTACAGGATGTCTTTTTGGAACAGCTTGTCATGGAGCCCACAAGGGAGCAGGCTATTCTGGACCTAGTGCTTTGCAATGAACCAGACTCTATAAAAGATCTTAAAGTAAGGGAACCCTTAGGAAGTAGCGATCATAATATAGTAGAGTTCAGTCTGGAGTTTGAAAGAGAGAAGGCAAAATCGGATGTGATGGTGTTACAGTTAAATAAAGGTAATTATGAGGGCATGAGAGAGGAACTGACAAAAATAGACTGGAAGCAGAGGCTAACCGGGAAGACAGTAGAGCAAAAATGGCAGGAGTTTGTGGGTATAATTGAGGACACTGTAGAGAGGTTCATCCCCAAGAAAAGAAAGATTATCCGGGGAGGGATTAGACAACCATGGCTGACAAAGGAAGTCAGGAAATGTATTAAAGAAAAAGAGAGATCCTATAAAGTGGCTAAGAGCAGTGGGAAATCAGAAGATTGGGAAGGATACAAAAACAAACAGAGGATAACAAAGAGTGTAATAAGAAATGAGAGGATCAAATATGAAGGTAGGCTAGCCAGTAATATTAGAAATGATAGTAAAAGTTTCTTTCAGTACATAAGAAACAAACGACAGGCAAAAGTAGACATTGGGCCACTTCAAACTGATGCAGGAAGCCTAGTGATGGGAGATAAGGAAATAGCAGGAGAACTTAACAAGTACTTTGCGTCAGTCTTCACAGTGGAAGACATGAGTAATATCCCAAAAATTAAAGGGAGTCATGGGGCTGAGTTGAGTATGGTTGCCATTATGAAAGAGATAGTGCTAGAAAAGTTAAAAAGTCTTAAAATTGATAAATCTCCTGGCCCCGATGGGATACAGGGTAAAAAATGAGGTCTGCAGATGCTGGAGATCACAGTTGACAATGTGTTGCTGGTTAAAGCACAGCAGGTCAGGCAGCATCCAAGGAATAGGAAATTCGACGTTTCGGGCATAAGCCCTTCATCCCCGATGGGATACACCCTAGAGTTCTGAGAGAGGTGGCTGAGGAAATAGCAGAGGCATTGGTTGAGATCTTTCAAGAGTCACTGGAGTCAGGAAAGGTCCCGGATGATTGGAAGATGGCTGTTGTAACACCCTTGTTCAAGAAAGGATCAAGACAAAAGATGGAAAATTATAGGCCAATTAGCCTAACCTCGGTTGTTGGTAAAATTCTAGAATCCATCATTAAGGATGAGGTTTCTAAATTCTTGGAAGAGCAGAGTCTGATTAGAACAAGTCAACATGGATTTAGTAAGGGGAGGTCATGCCTGACAAACCTGTTGGAATTTTTTGAAGAGGTAACAAGTAGGTTAGACCAGGGAAACCCAGTGGATGTGGTCTATCTACTCTTTCAAAAGGCCTTTGATAAGGTGCCACACGGGAGGCTGCTGAGCAAGGTGAGGGCCCATGGTGTTCGAGGTGAGCTGCTGAGATGGATTGAGGATTGGCTGTCTAACAGAAGGCAGAGAGTTGGGATAAAAGGTTCTTTTTCGGAATGGCAGCCGGTGACGAGCGGTGTCCCGCAGGGTTCAGTGTTGGGGCCACAGCTATTCGCATTATATATTAATGATTTGGATGAGGGGACTGGGGCGTTCTAGCGAAGTTTGCCGATGATACGAAGTTAGGTGGACAGGCAGGTAGTACTGAGGAAGTGGGGAGGCTACAGAAGGATCTAGACAGGTTGGGAGAGTGGTTCAGCAAATGGCTGATGGAATTTAACGTGAGCAAGTGTGAGGTCTTGCACTTTGGCAAAAAGAATAAAAGCATAGACTACTTTCTAAGTGGTGAGAAAATTAGTAAAGCCAAAGTACAAAGGGATCTGGGAGTGCTAGTCGAGGATTCTCTAAAGGTAAACATGCAGGTTGAGTCCGTGATTAAGAAAGCGAATGCAATGTTGTCACTTATCTCAAGAGGGTTGGAATATCAAAGCAGAGATGTGCTACTGAGACTTTATAAAGCTCTGGTTAGGCCCCATTTGGAGTACTGTGTCCAGTTTTGGTCCCCACACCTCAGGAAGGACATACTGGCACTGGAACATGTCCAGCGGAGATTCACACGGATGATCCCTGGAATGGCAGGTCTAACATATGAGGAACGGCTGAGGATCCTGGGATTGTATTCGTTGGAGTTTAGAAGATTGAGGGGAGACTTAATAGAGACGTACAAGATAATACATGGCTTGGAAAGGCTGGACGCTAGGAAATTGTTTCCATTAGGCGAGGAGACTAGGACCCGTGGACACAGCCTTAAAATTAGAGGGGGTCAATTCAGAACAGAAATGCGGAGACATTTCTTCAGCCAGAGAGTGGTGGGCCTGTGGAATTCATTGCCACGGAGTGCAGTGGAGGCCGGGACACTAAATGTCTTCAAGGCTGAGATTGATAGATTCTTGTTGTCTCGAGGAATTAAGGGCTACGGGGAGAACGCTGGTAAATGGAGTTGAAATGCCCATCAGCCATGATTGAATGGCGGAGTGGACTCGATGGGCCAAATGGCCTTACTTCCACTCCTATGTCTTATGGTCTTATGTAGATGACACAAAGATTGGTGGAGTAGCATAAGGGACTGTCAGAGAATACAAGAGGATATAGGTAGACTGGAGAGTTGGGCGGAAAAGTGGCAGATAGATTTCAATACAGACAAATGTGAGGTGATACATTTAAGCGTCTAATTCTAGAGCGAATTATGCAATAAGTGGAAGGGCCTTGGGAAAAGTTGATGAGCAGAGAGATCTGGGAGTGCAGGGCCATTGTACCCTGAAAGTTGCTGCACAGATGAATAGAGTGGTCAAGTAGGCATATGGTATGCTTGCCTTCATAGGACGGGGTCTTGAGTATAAGAGCTGGCAAGTCATGTTAACATTGTACAAGACATTGGTTCGGCTGCATTAAGAATACTGTGTACATTTCTAGTCGCCACATTACCAAAATGATGTGGACACTTTGGAGAGGTGCAGAGAAGGTTTACGAGGATATTGCCTGGTATGGAAGATGCTAGCTATGAAGAAAAGTTGAGTAGGTTAGGTTTATTTTCATTAGAAAAAAGGAGATTGAGGGCCGATCTGATTGAGGTTTGCAAAATCATGAAGGGTATAGACAGGGTGGATAGAGACAAGCTTTTTCCCAGGGTGAAGGATTCAATAACGAGAAGTCACGCTTTCAAGGTGAGAGGTGGAAAGTTTAAGGGGAATACATGCAGCAAGTGCTTCACACAGAGGGTGGTGGGCATTTGGAGCACGTTGCCAGCAGAGGTAGTAGAGGCAGGCACGGTAAATTCATTTAAGATGCGTCTGGATAAATGCATGAATAGGTGGGGAGTAGAGGGATACAGATGCTTAGGAATTGACAGATGCTTAGGAATTAGGTTTAGACAGGACATTTGGATCGGCTCAGGCTTGGAGGGCCGAAGGGCCTGTTCCTGGGCTGTAAATTTTCTTTGTTCATTGTTCCTTTATAGTTTGTTTTATTTTAAATCTGATTAATTTTCACTACGATAATTAATGCAGCATGATTCTAGGAAGAAGTATTGTTTGTAAGCCAACAGATGTTATCTATCTGGACTTCAAAGGCCTTTGACAAGGTGATGGCAGAGGAGGCGACTGAGTAAGATAAGGGCCCATGATATTCGAGGCTAGGTGCTAGCATGGATAGAAGTTTGGCTGTCTGGCAGAAAGCAGAGAGTTGGGATAAAAGTGTCTTCCTCAGGAAGACAACTGGTCATAAGTGGTATTCTGCTTAGTGTTGAGACCACAACTTTTCAGTTTATACATTAATGATCTAGGTGAAGGAACTGAGGGCATTCTGACTAAATTTGCAGTGATACAAAGATAAGTAGAGGGATAGGTAGTATTAAGGAGGTGGGGAGGCTGCAGAGGGATTTGGACAGGTTAGGAGAGTGAGCAAAAAAGTGGCAGATGGAGTACAATGTGGTAAAGTGTGAGGTCACGCACTTGGTAGGAAGAATAGAGGCATGGATTATTTTCTAAATGGGGAGAAAATTCAAAAGACTGAAGTGCAGAGACTTGGGAGTTCTGGTCCAGGATTCTTTCAAGGTAAACTTGCAAATTGAGTCAATAGATAGGAAGGCAAATGCAATGATGGCATTTATTTTGAGAGGATTTGAATATGAAAACAGGAATGTACTTTTGAGGCTCTAAAAGGCTCTGGTCAGACCACATTTGGAGTATTGTGTGCAGTGTTGGGCCCCACATCTCAGGAAGGATGTACTAGCCCTTGAGCATATTCAGAGGGTGTTCCTGAGAATTTCCCAAGAATGAAAAGCTTAACATATGATGAATGTTTAAGGACTCTGGGTCCTTACTCGATGGAGTTTAGAAGGATTTGGAGGTGGGGGGGGGAATCTAATTGAAACATACAGAATACTGGATGGTCTGGGCGAGTAGATGTTGGGAAGATGTTTCCATTGGTAGGAAAGACTAGGACCTGAGGGCATAGCCTTAGAGTAAAGGGAAGGGACCATTTAGAACAGAGATAAGGAAAATATTCTTCAACCAGAGAGTGGTGAATGCATGAAATTCATTGCCACAGAAGGGTGTGGAGGCCAGGTCATTGAGTATATTTAAGACTGAGATAGATAGGTTCTTGAGTATCAAGGGGATCAAGGGTTATTTGGAGAAAGTGGGAGAATGGGGTTGAGAAACTTATCAGCCATGATTGAATGGTGGAGTTGATGGGCTGAAGGGCCTAATTTCTGGTCCTATGTCTATGGCCTTAAATCTGAAAAATCTTTCATCTGATATTGAACTGTCATTTTTATTTCAGGGGATAACAAACACCTGATGCACTGTCAAGATGATACCTTAATGTCAGGTGTATGAATGTATATTAGGATTGGACTTTTATTACAGAGGCTGGAAACAGGAACTGCATCTATTTATGTCAGGAAACCACATCTGATCAGAACAGAATGAAATTTAGATTTTCAGGGTTACACACTTATTTGATTACGAAGACACATTCCTGCCCAGTTAGAACGAGGGGGCAGGAATGAAAGTAAATGAAGCATGAAACTCATTTAGATATCTACAGAAGCCATCTCTGCTGGTTATATTGAAGGAAAAGTCCTTGATTAATACCAAAGCTTTACACTACATAGAAGTAAGACTTCGCAGGGGAGCCAGAAGCTTGGTAGACAGGGCAGAGTAAAACGTTGCTTCTTAGTGTTGACCTGGAAATAATGCTGAAGGCCACGATCAAGCAAAAGCGGGGTGAATTCTTGGAAGATTGCAGGAAAAAAGTCACTTCATCGTGCAGAAGGAACATCTCTCCCTAGAATACAATTTCTAATTGTACCTCCTCTCCTACCTCTTAATTTTCCCCTGTTGAATTTTCCTTTTCTAGGATCTCACAGTCTTCAAAGACCACAATTCTTCTGATGGATATATTAGGAGAGTGTTCTTGAAGGGTTTAGATAATTCCAGTAGAGGATTGTAGGGCACCAAGCAATTGATCTAGCCCCCAGTGGTCTTTGGGCTTGCAAAGTGCCAATTAGTTGTGAACCTGATATGTCATCCAGTCAGAGTAAGAGTCATGGTGTAAAGGGTAGCTACCAATAGTGTGATGCCACCTTTGAGAAGCACATCTTATCCTTAATGATCCAGCGGTGATAAAATTCAAGATTACAGTTACCATGACTGTCACTTGGCGGAGTGTAGGGATAACAGTTAGAAATTAAAGTAAAAGTTTCTTTTAATACATGAGAAACAAATGACAGCCAAAAGTAGACATTGGGACACTAAACTGATGCTGGAAGCCTAGTGATGGGAGATACGGAAATAGGAGGAGAACTTAACAAGTACTTTGCGTCAGTTTTCACAGTGGGAGACATGAGTAATATCCCAACAATTAAAGGGACTCAGGGGGCTGAGTTGAGCATGGTTGCCGTTACAAAAGAGAAAGTGCTAGAAAAGCTAAAAAGTCTTAAAATTGATAAATCTCCTGGCCCCAATGGGATACATCATCGAGTTCTGAAAGAGGTGGCTGAGGAAATAGCGGAGGCATTGGTTGAGATCTTTCAAGAGTCACTGGAGTCAGGGAAAGTCCCGGATGATTGGAAGATCGCTGTTGTAACCCTCTTGTTCAAGAAAGGATCAAGACAAAAGATGGAAAATTATAGGCCAATTAGCCTAACCTCGGTTGTTGGTAAAGTTCTAGAATCCATCATTAAGGATGAAGTTTCTAAATTCTTGGAAGAGCAGAGTCTGATTAGAACAAGTCAACATGGATTTAGTAAGGGGAGGTCATGCCTGACAAACCTGTTGCAATTCTTTGAACAGGTGACAAGTAGGTCTATCTAGACTTCCAAAAGGCCTTTTATAAGGTGCCACACGGGAGGCTGCTGAGCAAGGTGAGGGCCCATGGTGTTCGAGGTGAGCTACTGGGATGGATTGAGGATTGGCTGTCTGACAGAAGGCAGAGAGTTGGGATAAAAGATTCTTTTTCGGAATGGCAAGCGGTGTCCCGCAGGGTTCGGTGTTGGGGCCACAGCTGTTCGCATTATATATTAATGATCTGGATGAAGGGACTGGGGGCATTCTAGCGAAGTTTGCCGATGATACGAAGTTAAGTGGACAGGCAGGTAGTACTGAGGAAGTGGGGAGGCTGCAGAAGGATCTAGACAGTTTGGGAGAGTGGTCCAGCAAATGGCTGATGGAATTCACCGTGAGCAAATGCGAGGTCTTGCACTTTGGCAAAAAGAATAAAAGCATAGACTACTTTCTAAATGGTGAGAAAATTCGTAAAGCCAAAGTACAAAGGGATCTGGGAGTGCTCGTCGAGAATTCTCTAAAGGTAAACATGCAGGTTGAGTCCGTGATTAAGAAAGCGAATGCAATGTTGTCACTTATCTCAAGAGGGTTGGAATACAAAAGCACCGTTGTGCTACTGAGACTTTATAAAGCTCTGGTTAGGCCCCATTTGGAGTACTGTGCCCAGTTTTGGTCCCCACACCTCAGGACGGACATACTGGCACTGGAACGTGTCCAGCGGAGATTCACACGGATGATCCCTGGAATGGTTGGTCTAACATTCGAGAAACGGCTGAGGATCCTGGGATTGTATTCGTTGGAGTTTAGAAGATAGAGGGGAGACTTAATAGAAACTTACAAGATAATACGTGGCTTGGAAAGGGTGGACGCTAGGAAATTTTTTCCGTTAGGCGAGGAGACTAGGACCCGTGGACACAGCCTTAGAATTAGAGGTGGTAAATTCAGAACAGAAATGCAGAGACATTCCTTCAGCCAGAGAGTGGTGGGCCTATGGAATTCATTGCCGCAGAGTGCAGTGGAGGCCGGGACGCTAAATGTCTTCAAGGCAGAGGTTGATAGATTCTTGATGTCACGAGGAATTAAGAGCTACGGGGAGAATGCGGGTAAGTGGAGTTGAAATGCCCATCAGCCATGATTGAATGGCAGAGTGGACTGAATGGGCTGAATGGCCTTACTTCCACTCCTATGTCTTATGGTCTTATGGTCTTATAAATGTTATGAAATCTACACTGGCTATCACTAGATACTTTAGAGAGGTACAATCTCCTGTTGAATATTTAAATATAGTTGCAAATACAATTCAGTCGAGGCACTGATTGGAGGTCTTTAATCAATACGGATCATTTGCTGAGATTGTTACCATGCAAGTGATTAAATGGCCTTAGAATAAAGATACAAAACTTAAGAATTTTAAAAGCTCCATGTTCTGTGCTCTGCTTTAAATGTCATAAATGGTAACAAGAATAAAGTGAAAAAGTATTTTAAATTCATAAAAAGAATGAAATCAGATAAATCAGGAAGAAAACCTAGCATATATGATAATTGATAATAATGAAAAAAGTAGAGGGCCCAGCATTGATCCTTGTGGCACTCCACTGGCCACAGGCCTCCAGTCTGAAAAACAACCCTCCACCACCACCCTCTGTCTTACACCTTTGAGCCAGTTCTGTATCCAAATGGCTAGTTCTCCTTGTATTCCATGAGATCTAACCTTGCTAATCAATCTCCCATGGGGAACCTTGTCGAACGCCTTACTGAAGTCCGTATCGGTGTGCACATATTGTGCTGAATGGAATCTAATCTAATCTAAAGAATGGCTTCTTTCTCACTGTAGGGACTTTTATGATTCTCTCTGTATAGGCCATTGAGCATGCACCAACATTCAATATGATGACTGAAGTTCAAAAGTAATAGATAATAGACAATAGGTGCAGGAGTAGGCCATTCTGTCCTTTGAGCCAGCACCACCATTCATTATGATCATGGCTGATCTTCTTCAATCAGTATCCTGTTCCTGCCTTATCCCCATAACCCTTGATTCTAGAATCCTTAAGAGCTCTATCCAACTCTTTCTTGAAAGTATCCAGAGACTTGGCCTCCACAGCCTTCTGGGACAGAGCATTCCACACACCCACCACTCTCTGGGTGAAGAAGTTTCTCCTTAACTCTGTTCTAAATAGCCTACCCCTTATTTTTAAACTGTGTCCTCTGGTTCCAGACTCACCCATCAGCGGAAACATGCTTCCTGCCTCCAGAGTGTCCAATCCTTAAATAATCTTATACATCTCAATCAGATCCCATCTCAGTCTTCTAAACTCAAGGGTATACAAGCCCAATCACTCCAATCTTTCAACGTAAGATAGTCTCGCCTCGTGAACCTACGCTGCACTCCCTCAATAGCCAGAATGTCTTTCCTCAAATTTGGAGACCAAAACTGCACACAATATTCCAGGTGTGGTCTCACCAGGGCCCTGTACAGCTGCAGAAGGACCTCTTTGCTTCTATACTCAATTCCTCTTGTTATGAAGGACAGCATGTATTAGCTTTCTTCACTACCTGCTGTACCTGCATGCTTGCTTTCATTGGCTGATGTACAAGAACACCTAGATCTCGTTGTATTGCCCCTTTACCTAACTTGACTCCATTTAGGTAGTAATCTGCCTTCCTGTTCTTGCCACCAAAGTGGATAACCATACATGTATCCACATTAAACTGCATCTACCATGCATCTGTCCACTCACCTAGCCTGTCCAGGTCACCCTGTAATCTCCTAACATCCTCCTCACATTTCACCCTGCCACCCAGCTTTGTGTCATCAGCAAATTTGCTAATATTACTTTTAATACCTTCATCTATATCATTAACATACATTGTAAAAAGCTGCGGTCCCAGCACTGATCCCTGTGGCACACCACTGGTCACTGCCTGCCATTCATCACTACTCTTTGTTTCCTGTCAGCCAACCAATTTTCAATCCAAGTCAGTATTTTGCCCCCAATACCATGCGCCCTAATTTTGCTCACTAACCTCCTATGTGGGAATTTATCAAAGGCTTTCTGAAAGTCCAGGTATACTACATCCACTAGATCTCCCTTGTCCATCTTCAGAGTTACATCCTCAAAAAATTCCAGAAGATTAGTCAAGCATGATTTCCCCTTCATAAATCCATGCTGACTCTGACCTATCCTGTTACTGCTATCCAGATGTGTCATAGTTTCGTCCTTTATAATTGACTCCAGCATTTTTCCCACCACTGAGGTCAGACTAACTGGTCTATAATTCTGTTTTTTCTTTCCCTCCTTTCTTAAAAAGTGGGACAACATTAACCACCCTCCAATCCGCAGGAATTGATCCTGAATCTGTAGAACATTGGAAAATGATCACCAATGCATCCACGATTTCTCGAGCCACCTCCTTCAGTACCTTGGGATGTAGACCATCAGGTCCTGGAGACTTATCCGCCTTCAGACCTAACAGTCACTCCAACACCATATCATGGCTAATATAAGTTCCCTTCAGTTCAGGTCCTTCAGCCACGATTACCTCTGGGAGATTGCATGTGTCTTCCCCAGTGAACCCAGATCTGAAGTACCAATTCAACTCTTCTGCTATTTATTTGTTCCCCGTAAAATACTCACCCGTTTCTGTCTTCAAGGGCCCAATTTTAGTCTTAACCATTTTTTTTCCTTTCACATACCTAAAAAAGCTTTTACTATCCTCCTTTATATTTTTGGCCAGTTTACCTTCATACCTCACCTTTTCTCTGCATATTTCCTTCTTAGTTATCCTTTGTTGTTCTTTAAAAGCTTCCCAGTCCTCCATTTTCCCACTCATCTTTGCTATGTTATCCTTTTTCTCTTTTGACTTTATATGTTTCTTAACTTCCCTCGTCAGCCTCGACCACCCCTGCCTCCTCTTAGGATCTTTCTTCCTTTTTGGAATGAACTGATCCTGTATCTTCTGCATTATACCCAGAAATACCTGCCATTGTTGCTCCACTGCCATCCCTGCTAAGGTATTGCATAATTGAACTTTGGCCAGGTCCTCCCTCATAGCTCCATAGTTCCCTTTATTCAACTGAAATATTGTCACTTCTGATTGTACCCTCTCCCTTTTAAATTGCAGACTGAAGCTTACTGTATTAAGGTCACTACCTCCTAATGGCTCCTTCACTTCGAAGTCCCTGATCAAATCCGGTTCGTTGCACAACACCAGATCCAGAATTGCCTTCTCCTTGGTAGGCACCAGCACCAGCTGTACTAAGAATCCATCTCGGAGGCACTCCACAAACTCCCTTTCTTGGGGCCCAGTACCATCCTGATTCTCCCACTCTACCTGCATGTTGAAATCCCCCATAACAACTGTAGTAAT
Organism: Hemiscyllium ocellatum; assembly: GCF_020745735.1. Lineage (NCBI taxonomy): Eukaryota > Metazoa > Chordata > Chondrichthyes > Orectolobiformes > Hemiscylliidae > Hemiscyllium > Hemiscyllium ocellatum. The sequence continues at coordinate 446,233 of NC_083431.1, read as the reverse complement.
ATCTTTGCGACAGGCCAATTTCAGGTCCTTATTCAACTTACATCCTACATCCAGACTACTGTTTGGGGGCCTGTAGATAACTCCTATGAGGGTCTTTCTACCCTTAGAATTTCTCAGCTCTATCCACACTGACTCTACATCCCCTGATTCTAGGTCCTCCCGCGCAAGGGACTGAACATCATTCCTTACCAACAGGCCACCCGACCCCCTCTGCCAGTCAGCCTGTCCTTATGATAGCACGTATAGCCTTGAACATTCATTTCCCAGGCCCTGTCCATTTGAAGCCACGTCTCCATTATCCTCACAACATCGTAACTGCCAATTTCCAAATGAGCCTCAAGCTCATCCACCTTATTTCTAATGCTTCGTGCATTCATATATAATATTTTTAATTTGTTACTGCCTTCACCATTCCTATCAATCCCTATTTCACTCAACCTTACAGCATGATCCCTTTGAGTTTTCTACTCCATTGATACAGTTGTCTTTCTTGACTTCTTTTGTTCTAACTTTCCCTTCAATTTCCTTTTTAAACTTCCAGTTTGTCCCCTCCCCCCCCACTATTTAGTTTAAACACAGCTGTGTTGCAGTGGCAAACTTGCCTGCCAGAATGCTGGTCCCCCACCTATTAAGGTGCAACCCATCCCTCTTATATAATTTATCCTTACCACTAAACATACCCCAGTGATCAAAGAATTTAAATCCTTGCTTCCTGCACCAGTTCCCCAGCCACACATTCAAGTCCATTATCTCCCTGTTCCTGGCCTCTTCAGCCCAAGGAAGTGGAAGCAAACTGGAGATAACTACCCTGGACGTCCTGCTTTTCAGCCTTCTTCCTAGTTCTTCGAAGTGCCGCTGTAGTATGTTCTTCCTCGTCTTCCCGACATCATTTGTGCCAACATGTACCACCACCTCTGGCTCTTCACCTTTGTCCTTGAGGATTTCCTGCACTCTGTCTGCAATGTCCTTAATCCTGGCAGCAGGAAGGCCACACACCATCCTCAAATCCCGCCTGTTGCCACAGAAACCCCGTTCAGTTCCTCTCACTATGGAGTCCCCTATTATCACAGCTCTGTGTGATGTCTGACTCCTCAGCTCTGCCTCCATGCCAACTTTTGATTGGCAGACCTGACCGCCTCACGGACTGGCAGTGTCGTCTGTCTCTACTGTTTCCAAAAGATTCAACCTGTTCCTGACAGATACTGCCACTGGGGTCTCTTGCACTTGTCTCCTCTCTGCCTTCCTCATTGTCTTCTCCCTTCTACTCTCTTCTGGTATGGTCGGTGTAATAACCTCGCTGAAGGTCCTGCCCAGAAAGATCTCATTCTCTCGGATGAACCAGAGGTCATCGAGTTCTTTCATCAGTGCTGCAATATGCTCTGTCAGAAGCTGAATGTGTACACACTTTCCGCAGTTATACAAGCCAGATACACTAGAGTCCTTGACCTCCTACATCATGCACATTGCACATTGAATCAGCCTGGCAGTCATGTCTTCACCCTCTTCAACTGTGGTGTAATCACTTCACTCCTTGTCGAAGACTCCTGAGCTAAAGACTTGCTCTTTTTTCAACAGAAACTTCCCTGGACCCCCTTTTCTTTGGTGCAAGTCTGCGGACTTTTAATTTAAGTTAGAGGAGGAAGGTGGGAGGGAAGCCCTATGGCTTAGAACACACCTACTTAAATAACAGTCACTCACCTTTAAAATCAAATCAACTTTACCTTCCCAGCCTATTGCCAAATCTTTCACTTTTCTTATCCACAAGTTTATCGATCTCAGATGTGAACAAAGTACTGAGTATGCATAGCCTCATGAGGTCGAGAATTACAAAGATCACAATCTTCTTAGATTTTTGATACATTGGAACCAGTTCTGGGGAAGGAGGTTTTATTCAAGAGCGATTAGATGGTATCAATGTTCTCGAGGGGAGGTTTACTAGTATGTTTGGGAACAGTTTAAATTAATTTAGCAGGAAGACGGATATTAGCATGTAGGAATGGAAAAGATGAATGAGTTGCAGAAAGTGAGTTTAGATGGTACTAAAGGAAGAAGTTTCACTATAATAGTTTAGAGCAGACTGAGAACATAGAACAGTACTGCATAGTACAGGTCCTTCAGCCCTCAATGTTGTGCCAACCATTTATCTTACTTTAAGAAAGATCAAGCTAACCTACATACTCATCATACTATCTTCCATGTGCCTTTACAAGAGTTGCTTAAATGTCCCTAATGTAGATGAGTCTACTACCATCGCTGGCAGTGCATTCCACACACCCCATTCTCTGTGTAAAGAGCCTATCTCTGACATCCCCCCTAAACCTTCCTCCAATCACCTTAAAATTATGCCCTTTCGTGGGAGTCATTTGCACCCTGGGAAAAAGTCTCTGGCTATCCACTCTATCTATGCTTCTTCTATCAAGTCATCTCTCATCCTTCTTTGCTCCAATGAGAAAAACCCAAGCTACCTCAACCTTACTTCATAAGATATGCCCTGGCAATATTCTGATAAATAGCGAGTTTTGAGAAGATTTGTAGCTCAGGTTGAGGTTTTGGATGTAGGTTTGCTCGCTGAGCTGAAAGGTTCATTTCCAGATGCTTCATTACCTTACTAGGTAACATCTTCAGTGGACCTCATGCAAAGCAATGTTGAAACTTCCTGGGCTACCATGCTGCCAAGAGGTCTGAGTAGTCTGTCAATCATTTCAGAGATGTCTTTGATGTGGATAGGGTTTCTGGACGTGTTTTGTCTACTTGTTTGGGTTTGTTGCTGAGAAATCGGCGGACTGTGTTCATTAGGTAACATCTTCAGTGGACCACATGCAAAGCAATGCTGAAAATTCCTGCTTTCTACTTATATGCTTGGGTTTCTTTGGGTTGGTGATGTCATGTCCTGTGGTGATGTTATTTCCTGTGGTGAAGTCACTTCCGGTTCCTTTTCTCAGGGGGTGGTAGATAGGGTCTAACTTGATGTGTTTGTTGATGGCATTCCAACTGGAATTCTATAGTTCTAGGAATTCTCGTGCGTGTCTTTGTTTGGCTTGTCCTAGGATGGATGTATTGTCCCAGTGGAAGTGGTGTCCTTCCTCAAGCGTATGTGAGGATACTAATGAGAGACAGTCATGTCTTTTTGTGGTTAATTGGTGTTCATGTATTCTGGTGGCTAGATTTCTGCCTATTTGTCCAATATAGCGTTTGTTACAGTCCTTGCACGGTATTTTGTAAATAACGTTAGTTTTGCTCATTGTCTGTATAGGGTCTTTAGTGTGCTGGTGGGTTTGTGGGCTACCATGATGCCAAGTGTTCTCAGCAGTCTGGCAGTCATGTCTGAGATGTCTTTGATCGAGGGGAGAGTGGCTAGGATTTCTGGATGTGTTTTGTCTGCTTGGTTGGGTTTGTTGCTGAGAAATCGGCAGACTGTGTTCATTGGGTACCCATTCTGCCAGACTACTCTGCCAGGTAACAAAATGCCTGGAAATGAACCTTTCAGCTCAGTGAGCAAACCTACATCCAAAATTCTGATAAATGTCCTCTGCACCCTCTCTAAAACTTCCACTTCCTTCCTAAAATAAGGCAATCAGAATTGAACACAATATTCCAAGTGTGGTCTAACCAGGACATTATAGAGCTGCAGCATAACCTCACGGCTATGAAACTCAATCCCCCTGCTAATGAAAGCCGACACAACATATGCCTTCTTAACAAACCTATCAACTTGAGTGACAATTTTGAGGGATTTATGGACATGGACCCCAAGATTCCTCAGTTCCTCCACGCTGCCAAGAATCCCGCCCTTAACCTTGTATTTTCAATTCAGATTCAACCTTCCAAAATGAATGACTTCACACTCTTCCAGGTTGAACTTCATCTGCCACTTATCAGCCCAGTTCTGCATCCTGGAGAACATGAGGACTGCAGATGCTGGAGATCATAGTCGAGAGTATGGTGCTGGAAAAGCACTGCAGACCAGGCAGTATCCAAGGAGCAGGAAAATTGATATTTCAGGCATAAAGCCTTTATCAGGAATGAGGCTTATGTGCGGGGGGCTGAGAGATAAATGGGAGGGGTGTGGGGCTGGGGGGTGGTAGGTAACTGGGAATGCAATAGGTAGATAAAGGTGGGGGAGAAGGTGATATGTTGGAGGGGAGTTGAGGGTAGGGAAAGGGGAAGCAGATAGATACTGTGCTCCAACCTCCGCTCCATCTTCCACACTGACCTATCATTTTCTTCCCCATCTTCATCTACCTATTGCGTTCCCAGTTATCTCCACCACCACGCCCAATGCCGCCCCCCCCAGCACCACCACCACCACCTCCTCCCCCCCCCCCCCCCCCTCCCCCAGCCCCATCCCCCTCCCATTAATCGCTCAGCCCCCTGGCCCACAAGCCTCAATCCTGATGAAGCGCTTATGCCCGAAACATCAATTCTCTTGCTGCTCAGATGCTGCCTGGCCTGCAGTGCTTTTGCAGTTTTGCATCCTTCAAGGTCCTGTTGCAACCTACAGCCACCCTCCACACTGTCCTCCACCCCACCAATCTTCATGTTATTGGCAAACTTACAAATCCATTCTTCGACTTCCTCATCCAAGTCATTTATAAAAATCATAAACAGTAAAAGTCCTCGAACTGACTTTTTCTAATTAAGCTATGATTTCCAAGGAATCATAAATCCTGTCTCTCAACACCCTCTCCAGTAATTTGTCCACCACAGACGTAAAACTGACTGGTCTGTAGTTCCCAGCCTAATCCCTATTCCCTTTTTTGAACAAGGGAATAACATTTGCCACCTTCCAATCATCTGGCACTACTTCAGTGGACAATGAGGATGCAGCAATATCTTCCCTCACTTCCTGTAGTAATGTTGGGTCTATCCCGTCTGGCCCAAGGACTTATCTAGCCTTATGTTTTTCAAAATTTTCGGCATATCCTCCTTTTTAACATTAACCTGTTACAGCATATCAGCCTGTTTCATGCTGTCCTCACAAAAGGCAAGGTCCCTCTCACAGTCATGAATACTGAAGCAAAGGACCTCCCTCCTATCTCCTCCAACTCCACGTACAAGTTCCCTCTACTCTCCCTGATTGGCCCTTCCATTGCTCTTGCCATCTTCTTGTTCCTCAAATAAGTGTAGAACGCTTTACAGTTTTCCTTAATCCTACCTGCTGAAGCTTTTTTATGCTCCCTTCTAGCTCTAAGTCCATTCTTCAGTTCCTTCCTCACTACCATGTAATCCTCTAGAGCCCTGTCTGATCCTTGTCTTCTCAACCTTAAGTAAGTTTCCTTCCTCCTCTTGACTAGATGTTCAACATCCCTTGTCATCCACACTTCTTTCCACTTACCATCCCTTCCTTGCCTCAGTGAGACAAACCTGTCCAGCACCATCAGCAAGTGCTCCCTAAACAACTTCCACATTTCTGTCATGCATTTCCCCGAAAATACCAGTTCCCAAGTAGGCACCCCAGCTCCTGCCTAAAAGCATCGTAATCCCTCCTCCCCCAATTAAATACTTTCCCATACCATCTGCTCCTATCCCTCTCCATAAATAAAGGTCAGGGAGTTGTGATCACTATCACCGAAATGTCCTCCCACCAAGACAGCGTACATTTGGCCTGGTTTGTTGCCAAGTGCCAAATCCAATATGGCCTTCCCTCTAGTCAGCCTATCTACATTTTGAGTCACGAATCCTTCTGGACATACTTGACAAAAACTTCTCCATCCCCCAAACGATTTAAACTAAGGAGGATCGAATCAATATTAATGAAGTTAAAGTTACCCATAACAACTACCCTGTTACTTCTGACCTGTCCAAAATCTGCCTCCCAATCTGCTCCACCATGTCTCTGTTACTATTGTGGAGTCTGTAGAAAACTCCCAATAAGTGACTGCTCCCTTCCTGTTTCTGACTTCCACCCATACTGACTCTGTAGATAAACTCTCCTCATTGGCCTCCCTTTCTGCAACTGTGATACTACCCCTCATTAGCAATGCCACTCTTTTAGCTGCCCCCCACCCACACCTAAACCCTGGAACATCCAACAACCATTCCTGCCCCTGTGATATCCAAGTCTCCGTAATGGCCACAACATCATAGTTCCAAGTACTGATCCAGGCTCTAAGCTCATCATCCTTATTCATGATACTTCTTGCGTTAAAACAGTTATACTTCAACTCATCATACTGACTGTACCTTTGCCCTATCACCTGTCTATGCCTCCTTACAGACTCTCTGCGCACTGTATCTGGCTGTTCATAAGTACTCCATTAGCTGATCCATAGCTCTGGTTCCCACATCCCTGTCAATCAAGTTTAAACCCACCTGAGGAGCTCTAGCAAAGCTGCTGCCCAGAATATTGGTGCCCCTCCAGTTCAAGTGTAACCCGTCCTTCTTGTACAGGTCCCACCTTCCCCAGAAGGTATCCCAATGATCCACATATATGAAGGCCTGTCTCCTAAACCAGACCTGTAGCCATGTGTTCACCTGCACTCGTTCTCTGTTCCTAGCCTCACTAGCCTGTGGCACCGGTAGCAATCCTGAGATTACCAATTACTACCTAGCCACTCACAGTGTGAAAAAGATTTTTCTTACATTGCATTTGTTTCTTTTGCACTTCAAATCCGTGCCCTCTTACTCTTGAGCTTGCTGTGAGTGGGAAGCATTTCCCTCTATCTATCCTATCCAGACACTTGATGATTTTAGAAACTTTTATCAAATCTCCTCTCCAAGTAAAACAATCCTAACCAATCTTCATAACTAGAGTTTCTCAGCCCTGAAACCATTCTTGTAAATGTCCTTTGTACTACCTCCAAAATGTACACAATTCCTTCTGAAGTGTGGTGCCCAGAATTGTATACAACACTTCTTCTGTGGTCACATTCTTCTTTGCATGCTCTGCTTGAGCAGAGCATAGCATACCAAGAATATGGGACACACACAGTCAGGGCTTTTCATCTGCTTCATCATGGCCTTGATGGAAAAGTATGGCTGCACCATATCTACACTTGACTCAGTCAGGTGGTTGCATAATGGAGTTAGCAACCATGGTTGCAGAGGATAAATTTTATCTGTCAATATCCATTCTTGTAAAATATCCAGCCCTTGATAGTTTATTATACTTCTTCAGACAGCGAGACATGAAGATCTCAGACAAGGAGGCTATGGAATGCCTCCACTTGGACCTTTGACAGAGGGACTTAATTCCGATCAAAGCAACACAAGCCACATCAGTAGTAGATGGTAGTGCTGTATGATTGTCAATATCTTGTTTCCTCCATCCCACATCATCTAAGAATGGCAGCATTACATCTAAGAGGATATTGAAGATACTGACCGTTCAAGATGACAGGACATCAGTTCTGTTCCCTTGTAGCCTATGAAATCTTGATTCACTGAATTGTGGCCTGCAGATTGCCTGTGTTTACATCTGCTTCACTGAAATGACTATCTTCAATCATCTTCAATAACCAATAATTATTTTTATGTTGTGAATGTTAGTGGACAACTAAAACCTCATTGGATGCTCCACAAATATCCCCATCCTCAATGATGGATGAAACCAGTAAAAGATCAATGCAAAGGATAAGGTTGAAGCATTCACAACAACCTTTAGCCCAAGGCACCAAATGGATGATCCATCTGGCCCTCCTCCAGAGGTCCCCATCATCACAGATGCTAGTCTTCAGTCAATTCCATTCACTCAATGTGATATCAAGAAATGGTTGGAGGCAATGAAATTTGCAAACACTTGTGCTCCAGAACGTCCTGCAGCCCTGTTCAAGCAGTTCCAGTACAGTTGCAACACCAGCATCGACCACTGTGGAAAATTGCCCAGGTATACATATCCCGTACATGAAAAGCAGGACAAATCCAATCCGGTCAATTACAGTCCCGTTAGTCTCCTCGTGATCATCAGTAAAGTGATGGAAGGTGTAATAAACAGTGTTATTATGCAGCAGCTGCTCAGCAATAATGTGTTCACTGATGCCCAGTTTGGGTTTTGCCAGTACCGCTCAGCTCCTGGCCTCATTACAGTATTGGTTCAAAAATGGACAAAAATGAGGTGAGGTGAGAGCGATAGCCCTTGACATCAAGGTCACATTCAACCTGCGTGGCATCAAGAAGCCCTAATAAAACAGGAATCAATGGAAATTAATGGCAATCCCTCTGCTGGTTGGAATCATTCCTGACTATATAGGAAGATAGTTGTGGTTGTTAAAGGTCAGTCATATCATCTCCAGGATATCTCGGCAGTTACGTAAGGTAATATCCTTGGCTCAACCATCTTCAACTGTTTCATCACAGATGTGGAGCTGGCAGTGTTGGACTGGGGTGGACAAAGTTAAAACTCACACAGCAACAGATTATAACCCATTGGTTTATTTGGAAGTACTAGCTTTTGGAGTGTTGCTCCTTCATGATGGAGGCAACCTGATGAAAAAGCAATGTCTGCAAGCTAGTACTTCCAAATATACCTGTTGGACTATAACCTGACCTTCCTTCCAACATAAGATTAGAAATGGGGATGTTTGCTGATGATTTCACCATTTGCAACTTCTCAGACACTGAACTAGTCTATGGTTATTGTCCAACAATACCCTGGCTTGAGTTGACACGTGGCAAGTAACATTCACATGACACAAATGCCAAGCAATGGCCATCTCCAAGAAGAGTCAACCTAATCATTGCCCCTTGTCATTCAATGGTGTCACCAATACTGAATCCTGAACTATCAACATCCTGAGATTACCACTGATTAGAAATTCAACCGGCCTCACAGTGGCACAGTGGTTATAGCATTGCTGCTTCATAGCGCCAGAGACCAAGGTTCAATTCCCGCCTGAGGCAACTGTCTGTGTGGAGTTTGCACATTCTCCCAGTGTAAGCGTGGGTTTCCTCTGGGTGCTCCAGTTTCCTCCCACAGTCCAAAAATGTGCAGGTTAGGTGAATTGGCCATGCTAAATGACCCATAGTGTTAGGTGAAGGAGTAAATGTAGAGGATTGAGTCTGGGTAGGTTGCTCTTCGGAGGGTTGGTGTGGACTTGTTGGGCCAAAGGGCCTGTTTCCATACTGTACGTAATCTAATCTAATCTAATCATAAATACAGTAGCTACAAGAGCAGGTCAGAGGCTAGGAATATTGTAGCAAGTAACACACTTCTTAATTCCATAAAGCCTGTCCACCAAATACAAGGCCTACGTCAGGAGTCTTTAGAGGTACCAGTATTGAACTGGACTGATGAAGGAGCAGCGCTCTGAAAGCTAGTGCTTCCAAATAAGCCTGTTGGGACTATAACCTGGTGTTGTGTGATTTTTAACTAAGTTAAGAGTGTAACATAATACGTCCCACTTGCCTGGGTGGATGCAGCTCTAACACCTCTAACTCAAAAAGCACTCATCACCACCCAGGAAAAACCAGCCAATTTAATTGGCACTACACCCACAAGCATTCACTTCCTCCATCACCAAATATCCTAAGAAGGCACCTTCCAAACTAACAACCACCTTCATCTGGGAGGACAAGGCAACAATATTTTGGAATACTACCACCTGTAAGTTCACCTTTAAGCCATTCACCATCCTGACTTGCAAATATATTGTCATTCTTTCACTGGCGCTGGGTCAAAATCCTGGAATATCCTTCCGAAGCCATACAAAGAACAAAGAACAAAGAAAATTTACAGCTGAAAATGTGTTGCTGGTTAAAGCGCAGCAGGTCAGGCAGCATCCAAGGAACAGGAAATTCGACGTTTCGGGCATAAGCCCTTCATCAGGAATCAGAAAATTTACAGCCCAGGAACAGGTCCTTCATCCCTCCAAGCCTGTGCTGATCCAAATCCACTGTCTAAACCTATCGCCCAATTATAGAGTCATAGAGATGTACAGCATGGAAACAGACACTTCGGTCCAACCCGTCCATGCCGACCAGATATCCCAACCCAAACTAGTCCCACCTGCCAGCACCCGGCCCATATCCCTCCAAACCCTTCCTATTCATATACCCATCCAAATGCTTCTTAAATGCTGCAATTGTACCAGCCTCCAACACATCCTCTGGCAGCTCATTCCATACACATACCACCCTCTGCGTGAAAATGTTGCCCCTTAGGTCTCTTTTATATCTTTCCCCTCTCACCCTAAACCTCTGCCCTCTAGTTCTGGACTCCTCGATCACAGGGAAAAGATTTAGTCTATTTATCCTATCCATGCCCCTCATAATTTTGTAAAGCTCTATAAGGTCACCCCTCAGCCTCTGATGCTCCAGGGAAAACAGTCCCAGCCTGTTTAGCCTCTCCCTGTAGCTCAGATCCTCCAACCTTGGCAGCATCCTTGTAAATCTTTCCTGAGCCCTTTCAGGTTTCACAACATCTTTCCAATAGGAAGGAGACCAGAATTTCTCGCAATATTCCAACAGTGGCCTAACCAATGTCCTGTACAGCCGCAACATGACCTCCCAACTCCTCTACTCAATACTCTGACCAATAAAGGAAAGCATACCAAACGCCTTCTTCACTATCCTATCTACTTGTGACTCCACTTTCAAGGAGCTATGAACCTGCACTCCAAGGTCTCTTTGTTCAGCAACACTCCATAGGACCTTACCATTAAGTGCATAAGTCCTGCTAAGATTTGCTTTGCCAAAATGCAGCACCTCGCATTTATCTGAATTAAATTCCACCTGCCACTTCTCAGCCCATTGGCCCATCTAGTCCAGAAACTGTTGTAATCTGAGGTAACTTTCTTCACTGTCCACTACACCTCCAATTTTGGTGTCATCTGCAAACTTACTAACTGTACCCCTTATGCTCACATCCAAATCATTTATGTAAATGACAAAAAGTAGAGGACCCAGCACCGATCCTTGTGGCACTCCACTGGTCACAGGCTTCCAGTCTGAAAAATAACCCTCCACCACCACCCTCAGTCTTCTACCCTTGAGCCAGTTCTGTATCCAAATGGCTAGTTCTCCATGTACTTCACGAGATCTAATCTTGCTAATCAGTCTCCCATGGGGAACCTTGTCCAACGCCTTACTGAAGTCCATATAGATCACATCTACTGCTCTGCCCTCATCAATCTTCTAATTCCTAAGGGCTGTATCCTTCTGCTCCTCACCTACTCACACATCTGTCGAGATGCACCGTAAATGAATTTACCAGGCCTGCCTCTACTACCTCGGCTGGCAACACGTTCCAGACACCTACCACCCTCTGAGTAAAGTAATTTCCACGTGTATCCCCCTTAAACTTTTCAACTCTCACCTTGAAAGCGTGACCTCTTGTTATTGAATCCTTCACCCTGAGAAAAAGCTTATCTCTATCTACCCTGTCTATACCCTTCATGATTTTGTAGACCTCAAAAGATCCCCCCTCAATCTCTTTCTTTCTAATGAAAACAATCCTAATCTATTCAAACTCTCTTCATAGCTAGCAATTTCCATACCAGGCAACATCCTCGTAAACCTTCTCTGCACCCTCTCCAAAGCGTCCACATCCTTTTGGTAATGTGGCGACCAGAACTGTACACAGTATTCTAAATGCGGCTGAACCAATATCATATACAATTTTAACCTGACCTGCCAGCTCTTATACTCAATACCCTGGCCGATGAAGGCAAGCATACCATATGCCTTCTTGACCACTCTATCCACCTGTGCAGCCACCTTCAGGATACAATGGACCTGAACTCCCAGATCTCTCTGCTCAACAACTTTTCCCAAGGCTCTTCCATTTACAGTATTGTTCGCTCTAGAATTAGACCTTCCAAAATGCATCACCCCACATTTGCCTGGAATGAACTCCAACTGCCACTTCGCCACCCAACTCTCCAGTCTATCTATATTCTCTTGTATTCTTTGACAATCCCCTAGGCTTCTGTTATTCCACCAATCTTCGTGTCATCTGCAAACTTACTGATCAGACCATTAATGCCCTCTTCCAGATCATTTATGTATATCACAAACAACTATGGCCCAGCACTGATCCCTGTGGAACACCTTTCTCCATTTCGAGAAACTCCCTTCAACTACTACTCTCTGTCTCCTGTTGCTCAACCAGTTCTTCATCCACCTAGCTAGAACACCCTGCACACAATGTAATTTCATTGTTGGTCAACCTACAGGACATGGACTGAAGTGGTTAAAGAAGGCAGCTTACTACCTTCTAACATACAACTAGGGATGAGCAATGAATACACGTACCCACATCCTTAGTGAAAAAAAAATGACCACAAATTAAGCAAATACTCCACTGCAGAGTATGATAGGACATGTGCAGAGTATTTGGTAGCCACATCCCAAATAGATCAGCAAGTTTGTTTAATAGACTCTGTTTGGTTTTGCCTACTATTTTCTTCAGATATTCATGGAGGAGAGGTACTCTCTAGGTTTATTAAGATAGCACTGGCATTTTATATTAAGTTACTTGTAACAAACCTTTAAATATATTTTGAAATTGATGCAGGGAATAAAATATATCCAGGTTAATGTCAATTAAATCTAATAATGAATAGATTACATTAGGTAAATATTTACAAAATTCAATGCTGCACTAGAAATATTCTTCCATGAAATTGTACATTAGCTAGGCTGCTAAAGGAAACAAACTTACCACTCCATCTTGTACCAGACTCAAAACTGTTTCATTTTGCACTGTTTTCCCAGTGAAGTGATTGGCAATATGCTCCTCCAAGGAAGTGTTTATCTGATTTGTGAGTATTCTATGGGCACTTCCTATAGTGAGTAATGAAAACACTTGTTGTTAATAATCATTTTGAACTTGCAAGTTAACTATTGAGTAAAATTATTGCATTGGCATCATATTAATATCCATAAAGGCAATGATAATCCTTTGAATAAAAGCGATACTTGCCTTTGATTTAAATGTTTTTAATCTCAGAGTTGCATATGGTTGATTGGAAGTTGTATTGGTGTTTCTTTTTGAGACACCTTGCCTCACATTTACAGTATATGGCTGGAGTATGAGATCAATGATTTCAAACTTTAATTATATAATATAGGACTACAATGGATGAAGAGCACAGACTAGGCCATTTTGCCGAACAAGTCCATGCCATTGAAGCCTGTTCCCATCCTTCCTCATCTATAACCACAATGGGAACAGGATCACAGAAGTGTCACGGTGCAGAAAGAGATAATTTGTCCAATCATGTCTGCTCTTCAAATGTGCATTATAGTGCCATTAGTGGCATCCCAGACCTGAAATACTCACACAGAGAATCTCAGCAGGTCTGACAGCCTCTGTGGAGAGAAACCAGAATTCACGTTTGGGTCCAGTGACCCTTCTTCAGAACTGTTTGCTGCTGGTGTTATGCTTGCCAACTCATAGAAATGGCTTACAATTAAAACTGAAGGATACTGGCTGGTGAGCCATTTAGCCAGTTTTGAGTGTTTGTCTCCCTGGATTAAACCAAACAGGAAAGGTTGAAATCACCTTGTTTAATATTAATAGAGAGTTTTCAGCTGCATAAAATTATCTTAGTTGCTTATCAGAAAACCTGTGAAGAGTAAGGGAAACAGTGAGTGACAAAGTAAAAATAAGGAAAACAGTGAAGGTCCAGCTGCTCCTATTTCAGGTTCTAGCCTAGTAAACTTTCTCTGAAAGAGGCCAATACTGCATACAGTGGTGCAGAGGTAGTTTCACCAATGCCCTATTTAACTGGAGCATTACTTCCCTATTTTTCTGTATAATTCTCCTTGCAATATTCTGTTAGCTTTCCTAATTATTTACTGTGCCTGCATTCTAACCTTTGCAATTTATACAGTCAGGAGTCATGAAGATACTTCTACATTTCATACCTGGTAACTTCTGACCATTTGGATGATATGCTTCTTTCTTATTCTTCCTAACAAAAAGTGCAATTTCACATTTTCCCCCTTTTGCTAGATCTTTGCCAACTCGCTTAACCTTTGTGTATTTTTGTAGTTTTCGTATGTCCTTTTCACAACTTACTTATCTACATCTTATACCATCACATTTGGCAACCATACCTTTCGTCTCTTCATCCAAGACATTTTATATAACATACAAAGTTGCAGACCCAGCCCAGGCCACATTTGACAATTGTTGTGAACAGTTTTGGTCACCCTGTTATAAGGAAAGACATAATTAAACTGAAAAGAATGTGAAGAAGATTTACGAGCATGTTAGCAGGACTAGTAGGCCTGAGTTATAGGGATAGGTTGGCCAGGATAGGATTTAGTTTCTTGGAACATAAGAGAATACAGGTTGGCCTTATTGAGGCATATAAAATCATGAGATAGAATGAATGCATATAGTCTTTTTTCAGGGATGGGGAATTGAAACTAGAGGGCATGGGTTTTAAGATGAGAGGGGAAAGATTTAAGAAGGGCATGAGGGGCAACTTCATCATGCAGAGAGTGATGCGTATATGGAATGGGCTGCCAGAGGAAGTGGCAAGTACAATAGCAACATTTAAAAACATTTGGATAGGTACATGGATGGGAAGGATTTAGAGGGATATGGACAAAATGTGGGCAATTGGAACTAGCCAAGTGGACACCATGGTCAGCATGGGCCAATTTGAGCTGAAAGGCCTGTTTCCATGCTGTATTATACTATGATTCTAAGACTATGTCTAATCCCTGTGGCGTGCCACTCATTAACTTGCCAATCCAATAAAGACCCAATAGAGTCATAGAATCATAGAGCTGTACAGCATGGAAACAGACTCTTTGATCCAATTTGCCATGCTGACCAGATATCCTAAATTAATCTAGTACCATTTACCACCATTTAGCCTGTATCCCTCTAAACCCTTCCTATTCAAATATACATGCAGATGCCTTTTAAATGCTGTAACTACACAAGTCGCCATAACTTCCCCTGGTAACTCATTCCATATACACACCAATCTCTACGTGAAAAAGTTTACCCTTCTTTCCCCTCTCACATTAATCCTATGCCCTCCAGTTTTGTACTTTGCTGCCCTGGGGAAAAGACCTTGTTTGTCCACCCTATCCATGCCCCTCATGATTTTATAAATTTCTACAAGGTCATTCCTCAGCCTCTGATGCTCCAGGGAAAATAGCCCTAGCCTATTCAGCCTCTCCCTATATGGCAACATCCATGTAAATCATTTCAGAATCCTTTCAAGTTTCACAACAACCTTCCTTTAGCAGGGAGAACCAGAATTGAGCACAGTACTCCAGAAAGTAGTCTAAGCAATGTCCCATACAAGCACAACATGACCTCCTATACTCAATGCAATGACCAATAAAGGCAAGCATACCAAACACCTTCTTCACTATACTGCCTCCTTGAAACTCTATATTCAAGGAACTACACTCCAAAGTCTCAGTTCAGCAACACTTTCCAGGACCTTACCATGAAGTATCCAAGTCCAGTCCTGATTTGCCTTTCCAAAATGCAGCACCTCACATTTATCTAAACTAAACTCCATCTACCACTCCTCCACCAGCACCACACCTTTTGAAACTCTTCTGCCCACCAGCTTTATGTCAACTTTATGAATCCTGTTAGCTATCCATGGTAATGTTATTCCCTACACATTGAACCTTATTTTTCTGCAAATAAAACAATATACTAGAAACACTCATCTGCAGAGAGAAGCAGAGCTTGCTCAGGGAAGTCATGGTTTGGAGATGCTGGTGTTGGGCTGGAGTGTACAAAGTTAAAAATCACACAACACTAGGTTATAATCCAACAGGTTTAATTGGAAGCACACTAGCTTTCGGAGCGACGCTCCTTCATCAGGTGATTGTGGAGGGCTTGATGGTAACTCAGAATTTATAGCAAAAATTTGCAGCGTGATGTAACTGAAATTTTATATTGAAAAATTGTCTGTTAAGCCTTTCATCTGTTAGAATACAGTGATCGTTTGACTATCACTGTATTCTAACAGATGAAAGGCTTAACAGACAATCAATTTTTCAATATATAATCTCAGTTACATCACACTGCAAATTTTTGCTATAAATTCTGTGTTATGATCGAGCCCTCCACAATCACCTGATGAAGGAGCGTCACTCCGAAAGCTAGTGTGCTTCCAATTAAACTTGTTGGACTATAACCTGGTGTTGTGTGATTTTTAACTTTGCTCAGGGAAGTTTCTGTCATCGTGATTCGCTATTTTTTCATCTCACAATCTTACCTCCATTAGCAGTTCTGACAGCTCGTTCTACAAGGAGCGTTTTTTCAGATGTAGATAAATCAGTGAAGGAGGCAACGTGGCTTTCTGCCAACTGTTGGAGCACGACATCAAATAGCTCTTGGCTAAATTCTTGCCAACCCTACGTGAGAAACAGTGCATCAGTCAGTCTCAGTAAGAATCACAAAGAGGGATACCCCTTCAAAGCAAATTGGGCCACGACAAGGGTTAAAGTCAACAGTGAGATAAAATAACCCCTTTCCCATCAATCTTGCTGACATCTCGTCAGTTTTCACTATCTAATCCAGTCTCGTTCACCAACTGAGTGCCGGTTGATTGGGTGAATCCGGGTATATTTCCGGTTCCTAGTAAATTTGAGTTTACTCCTGGCTTTCGTGTTGAATCCGGGTGCGCTCCCAGTTTTATTTTGTGGTGAATCCGTGTGGACAGCTCTATTACCTCACTCAGACGAACTTGTTCTTTGGCGGCCGCCAGCCACTCGCGCGCCATCGCTGCCTTTAACCAGCTGCGGTCGCCATGGTGACCACAGTGCTGTTGGGGCCGTTGCTGTGGAGCTCGCAGGGGATGTTGGGTCGCTGCCATTCTGCCCGCTCAGCGCTGTCTGGTCGTTGACGCCGTGTGTGGAAGTGAGTTGGAGAGGGACTGAAGCATAGACACAATTCCGTTTATCACAGTTTGTCCTCATTATTACTTTACAGGTCCTCATCTGAATCGAATATAGAAACGCCAAGTGCTATTCCAAGACGAAATATCAAACTAAGCTTGAGATCCAGAACAGCCACACAGAGACCTGCCATCAATACAATCGATGACTGTATCTGCGCTGCCTCGTGCTCCCACGAGGAGGTTGAACAGTTCATCCACTTTACCAACACCTTCCACCCCGACCTCAAATTTACCTGGACCGTCTCAGACTCCTCCCTTCCCTTCCTAGACCTCTCCATTTCTATCTCGGACGACCGACTCAACACAGATACTTACTACAAACCGACCAACTCCCACAGCTACCTAGATTACACCTCCTCCCACCCTGCCCCCACATAAAAACGCCATCCCATATTCCCCATTCCTTCGTTTCTGCCACATCTACTCCCAGGAGGACCAATTCCACTACCGAACAACCCAAATGGCCTCCTTCTTCAAAGACCGCAATTTCCCCTCAGATGTGGTCGATGATGCTGTCCACCACATCTTTTCCACTTCGTGCACCTCTGACCTTGAGCTCTGCCCCTTCAATCACCAGGACAGAACCCCACTGGTCCTCACCTTCCACCCCACCAACCTATCGTATCATCGTATCATCCTCCGTCATTTCCACCACCTCCAAACAGACCCTCTCCACCCCTATCAGCGTTCCGGAGAGACCACTCCCTCTACGACTCCCTCGTCAAGTTCACACCCCCCACCAACCCAACTTCCACTCCCGGCACTTTCCATGCAACCGCAAGAAGTGCAAAACCTGTGCCCACACCTCCCCCCTCACCTCCCTCCAAGGCCCCAATGGATCCTTCCATATCCGTTGCAAATTCACCTGTTCCTCCACTCACATCATTTACTGTATCCGCTGCACCCGATGTGGTCTCCTCTACGTTGGGAGACAGGCCACCTACTAGATAAGATAAAGATGCAAGCCGTTACAGGCAATGTATTAGCATGGAATGAGAATAGGATAACTAACAGGAAGCAAAGAGTGAAGATAAAAGAGTGTTTTTCTGATTAGCCTTCAGGGAACACCTCTGGGACACCAACCCAACCAACCCGTGGCTGAACACTTTAACTCCCCCTCCCACTCCACCAAGAACATGCAGGTCCTTGGTCTCCTCCATCACCAGACCCTGGTCACACGGCGCCTGGAGGAAGAGTGCCTCATCTTCCGTCTAGGAACCCTCCAACCACACGGGATGTCCTAACCCCTGGATTCAGCACCGCCCTCTTGACCTGCAATCTTCTTTTCAACCTCTCCACCCCCACCCCCCTCTCTGGCCTATCACCCTCACCCACACCTCCTTCCACCTATTGTATTCCCAGCGCCCCTCCCCCAAATTCTCTCCCCTCTACCTTTTATCTCAGCGCGCTTGGCACACCAGTCTCATTCCTGAAGAAGGGCTTATGCCCAAAACGTCGATTCTCCTGATCCTCAGATGCTGCCTGGCCTGCTGTGTTTTTCCAGCACCACACTTTTCAACTCTGGTCTCCAACATCTGCAGTCCTCACTTTCTCCTCCTTTATGAAGCACAGGTCATGCTTAGCTAATCTACTAGAATTCTATGAAGACACTATGAGCACAATGGACAATGGGGACCGAGTAGATGTGGTGTATCTAGATTACCAAAAGGCATTCGACAAGGTGCCGTACAAAAGGCTGTTGTATAAGAGAAAGATGCAAGCCATTACAGGCAATGTATTAGCATGGGATGAGAATAGAGTAACTAACAGGAAACAAAGAGTGGGAATAAAAGAGTGTTTTTCTGATTAGCCATCAGTAATCCGTGGTGTTCCTCAGGGATCAGTGTTGGCACAGCAATTATTCTTAATTTATACAGATGATTTGGAGTTGGGGACCATGTAGTATGTCAACGTTTGTGGAAGACAGTAAGATGAGTGGTCAAGCAAAGCATGCAAAGGGACATAGATAATTTAATTGAGTGGGCAAAGATCTGGCAGATGGAGTACAATGTTGATAAATGTGAAGTCATCCACTTTGGTAGAAATAACAGTAAAAAAGACTTTTACTTGAATGGTAAAAATTTACAGGAGAAAGTGAGGACTGCAGATGTGGAGATCAGAGTTGAGAGTATGGTGCTGGAAAAGTAATGCAGGTCTGGCAGCACCCGAGGAGCAGAAGAATCAATGTTTCGGGCATAAGCCCTTCATCAGGGATAAAATTGCAGCATGCTGCTGTGCAGAGGGACCTGAGTGTCACAGAAGGTTGGTCTGCAGGTGCAACAGGTAATTAAGAAGGCAAATGGAATTTTGTTCTTCATTGCTAAAGGGATTGAGTTTAAAAGTAGGAATGTTATCTTGCAGATGTCTAGGGTGCTGTGAGGCCACACCTGGAGTACTGAGTGCAATTTTGATCTACTTACTTGAGAAAGGATGTACAGACACGAGAGAGGGTGCAGAGGAGGTTCACTAGATCGATTCCAAAGTTGAGAGGGTTGGCTTATGAGGAGACACTGAGTGGACTGGGATTATATTCATTGGAATTTAGAAGAATGAGGAAATAATTACATAGGAATACATAAAATTATGAAGGGAACAGATAAGATTGAGTTGAAAGGATGTTTCCACTGTGGGTGAAACCAGGACAAGAGGGCATAGTCTTAAACTTAGGGAGAGGGCATAGTCTTAAACTGAATTGAGAAGGAACTTCTTCATCCGGAGGGTTGTGAATCTGGAATTTCCTGCCCAGTGAAGTAGTTGAAGCTTCCTCAGTAAATGTTTTTAAAGCTAAGATAGATAAATTTTTGAACAGTAAAGGAATTAAGGGTTATAGTGAGAGGGCAGGTAAGTGGAGCTGAGGCCATGAAAAGATCAGCCATGATCTTATTAAATGGCGGAGCAGTCTTGAAGGGCCAAATGGTCTCCTCCTGCTCCTTGTTCTTATGTTTTTTAAGTTCTTATATTATGTTTTTATGAGGCCCTGGCCGTGCACTAATCCTGTGTGGACCAGCTGACAGGAGTATTCACAGACATCTTTAACCTCCCCTTACTATGATTTGAAGTCCCCACCTGCTTCAAGAAGACCACCATCATTCCTGTACCAAAGAAGAATTATGCAGCAGGCCTCAATGACTATCACCCAATGGCTCTGATATCCATAATTTTGAAGTGCTTCGAGAGGTTAGTTATGGTTCACATCAGTTCCAGTCTTCCAAATTGCTTTGATCAAAGAGAACAGGCCCTCCAAGCCTGAGCCGATCCAAATCTACTGCCTAATTCCTAAATATCTGTATTCCTCTGTTCCCCACCTACTCATGCAACTGTCCAGACGCATCTAAAATGAATCTACCGTGCCTGCCTCTATTACCTCTGCTGGCAATACGTTCCAGACACCCACCACTCTCTGTGCCTCTATTACCTCTGCTGGCAATACGTTCCAGACACCCACCACTCTCTGTGCCTCTATTACCTCTGCTGGCAATACGTTCCCGACACCCACCACTCTCTGTGTATCCCCCTTAAACTTTTTACCTCTCATCTTGAAAGCGTGACCTCTCGTTATTAAATCCTTCACCCTGGGGAAAAGCTTGTCTCTTTCCACCCTTCATGATTTTGTCGACCTCAATCAGGTCTCCCCTCAATCTCCTTGTTTCTAATGAAAACAATCCGAACAGACTCAACCTGTCTTCATAGCTAGCACCTTCTATACCAGGCAACATTCTCATAACCCTTTTCTGCACCGTCTCCAAAGTGTCCACATCCTTTTGGTAATGTGGTGACCAGAAATGTACACAGTATTCTAAATGCGGCTGAACCAATGTTGTGTACTATTTTAAACTGACCTGCCAGCTCTTATACTCAATACCCTGCCTGATCAAGGCAAGCATACCATTTGCCTTCTTGACCACTCTATCCACCTGTGTAACAACCTTCAGGGTACAATGGACCTGCACTCCCAGGTCTTTCTGCTCATCAGCTTTACCCAAAGTTCTTCCATACACTGTATAATTCACTCTAGAATTAGACTTCCCAAAATATATCACCTCACATTTGCCTGGATTGAACTCCATCTGCCACTTCTCTGCCCAACTCTCCAGTCTATCTATATTCTCCAGTACTCTTTGACAGTCCCTTATGCTTTCTGCTAATCCACCAATCTTCGTGTCTTCTGCAAACTTGCTGATCATACCAACAGTGCCCTCTTCCAGGTCATTTATGTATATCCCAAACAACAGTGGCCCCAGCACTGATCCGTATGGAACACCACTGGGTCACCTTTCTCCATTTCGAGAAACTCCCTTCAGCTACTAATCTCTGTCCCCTGTTGCTCAATCAGTTCTTTATCCATCTAGCTAGAATACCCTGCACACCATGTGACTTTACTTTCTCTGTTAGTTTACCATGGGGTATCTTATCAAATGCCTTACAAAAGTCCATGTATATGACATCAACAGCCCTTTCTTCATCTATCAACTGGGTCACTTCCTTAAAGGACTCTATTAAGTTGGTAAGGCATGATCTCCCCCGCACAAAACCATGTTGCCTATCACTGATAAGCCCATTCTTTTCTAAATATAAAGAGATCCTATCCTTTAGTACCTTCTTGAGCAACTTTCGCACCATTGACGTCAGGCTCACCTGGTCTGTAGTTACTGGAATATCCCTAATACCCTTCTTGTACAGGGGGACAACATGAGCAACCCTCCAGTCCTCCGGCACCTCACCTGTATTTAAGGATGCCACAAAGATATCTGTTAGGGTCCCAGCTATTTCCTCTCTTGCCTACCTCAGCAACCTGGGATAGATCCCATCCAGTCCTGGGGATTTGTCAGCCTTAATAAACTCAAGCCTACCCAACACATCTTCCCTACATATGTCAACACGATCAAGATTAATCAAACTGCTATCTCTAATCTCAACATTCATGATGTCCCTCTCCTCAGTGAACACTGATGCAAAGTAATCATTCAGAATCTCACCCATTCTGGCAGGTTCGACATGCAGCCTTCCCTCATTATTCTTTAGTGGACCAATCCTTTCTCTAGTTACCTGCTTACCTCTTATACAAGAATAAAAGGCTTTGGAATTCTCCTTAATTCTGTTTGCTAAAGATTTTTCATGAGCCCTTTTAGCCCGCTTGATTCCTCTTTTAAGACTGGTCCTATTCTCCCAATATTCCTCCAGGCTCATTCTGTTCTTTGCTGACTGGACCTTATGTATGATTCCCTTTTCTTCTTGGCTAGTGATACGCTTTCTCTACCATCCACTCTTCACAAATCTTGCTTTTCCTTTCCTTTGCCTTCAACGGGGCATGCCTATCCTGCACTGTCTTTAACGTATCTGAAAGCCTCCCACATGTCAAAAGTGGACTTCCCTTCAAATAGCTGTGTCTGATCCACATTTCCCAGCTCCTGCCTAATTTTGATATAATTGGCCTTGGCCCAGTTCAGTACTGTTCCCTTAGGACCATTCTCAATTTTGTCTACGAGTATTCTAAAACTTACATAATTGTGGTCACTATTCTCAAAGAAATCCCTCACCGCAACTTCTGCCACCTGACCTGGTTCATTCCCCAACACCAGGTCCAATATGGCCCCTTCCCTCATCGGACTATTGACACACTGTTCTAGAAAACTCTTCTGGATGCTTTTTACAAATTCTACCGCATCCAGACCTCTGCCGCTAAGTGTATCTCAGTCAATGTTGGGAAAATTAAAATCTCCCATCACCACTATCCTATAGCCTCTACATCGTTCCATAATCTGTTTACCTATTTATTCTTCGACCTCACCCTCACTGTTGGGGGGCCTGTAATACAACCCAACCAATGTAACTGCATCCTTCTTATTTCTCAGCTCCACCCATAATGCCTCACTACTCAAGCCCACCAACATGTCTTCCTTTAGCACAGCCGTGATATCATTCCTGACTATCAATGCAACTCCACCTCCCCCCACCAGCCCCCCCCACCCTTTTACTTCCCTCCCAGCCCTGTCTAAAACATCTATATCCTGGAACATTTGGTTGCCAATCATGCCCTTCCTTCAACCAAGTTTTTGTAATTGCAATGGCATCATACTCCCAGTACTGATCCAAGCTGTAAGTTCATCTGCCTTACCACTATACTCCTTGCATTAAAGTAGATACACTTCAGGCCACCAGTTCTTTTGCGTTCATCTGCTCCCTGCCTACTCTTCCCCTTATTAATGCTACCTTCATGATTCTTACAGTCTCCAGTTTCCACCTCGCTGTCTACTTGTCTTGTCTTGTCTTCTGGTTCCCAGCCCTCTGCCACATTAGTTTAAAACCACCCCAACAGCAGTAGCAAAAACTCCCCCAAGGACATTGCAATTTACCTACAGACACCATCTCCCTGGTCCTACATTGATTCTTGGAGCGTCTGGATAACAAGGATATCTATAAGCATGGTTAATAAGTTTGTGGACAACACCAAAATTGATGATATAGTAGACAGTGAAGAAGATTTTCTAAGATTACAAAGGATGTTGATTAAATGGGTCAATGGGCTGAATAATGGCAGATGGAGTTAACTCTGGAGAAGTGCACGGTATTGCATTTTGGTGTAATAAACAAGGGCAGGGCCTATACAAGTAATGGTACAGCCTTGGTGGTGTTGTTGAACGGAGTAACCTAGGGGTTCAGATACATTAATCTTTGAAGTTTGCAGAACACATAAACAAGGGTGGTTAAAGTGTGTTTCACAGGTTTGCTTTCATTGCTCAGTCCTTGCAGTTTAGGAGTTGGGAAATCATGTTGAAGCTGTACAGGACATTGGTGAGGTCTCTTTTGGAATTCTGTGCCCAGTTCTGATCGCCCACTTATAGGAAGGATATTATTAAGCTAGAGAGGGTTCAGAAGAGATTTACCAGGATGTTGCCAGCTATGGAAGGTTTGAGATATAAATAAGGGCTGTGTAGGCTGAGACATTTTTCTTTGAAAGTTGAGAGGTGACCTTATCAAGGTTTATAAATCATGAAGAGTATAAATATGATTAATAGTAGATGTCTTTTCCCTGGGAAGACGGATTTCAAAACTAGGGGGCATATTTTTAAGATGAGAGGAGCGAAATTTAAAAATGACGAGGGACAAATTATTTACTCACAGAATGGTTTGCTTGTGGCATGAACTTCCTGAGGAAGTGTTGGATGTCAGCATAGTTAGAATATTGAAAAGGCACTGAGATAAGTACATGAATATGATTTTTTTTAGGGATATGGGCCAGGAGCAGGCATGTGGGACTAATTTAGTTTGGGATTATGTTCGGCATGGACTGGTTGGACCGAAGTGTCTGCTTTTGTGCTGTATGACTCTATGAGTCGATAAAAGAGGGCACTAGAAAAAGAACAGCAGGTCAGGCAGTATCTGAGAAGCCAGAGAGTCAACATTTCAGGCTTAACCCTTCATTTGCAGTGCTCACAATCTCCTCTATGACTCTGTCAGGCACCTACTTATTGACTACAGTTCCACCTTCAACACCATAATTCCAAACAAACTCACATCTAAACTCTGACATCTAGGTCTTGGCTCCCATCCCCTCTGTAATAGGATCCTCAACTTCTTGACCTATAGATTGCAATCAGTAAGAATAGGCGACAACACCTTCTCCACTTTAAGCCTCAATAACGATGGCTTGCTAAGTTGCATACTGAGCCCTCTGCTATACTTTTTATGCATTCATGACTGTGTGGCCAAATTCTGCCCCAACTCCATTTACAAGTTTGCTTATAATGCCACTATTGTGTTCGGATCTCAAACAACGACAAAACAGAATACAGAAAAGTATTGTATAAAGACAACAGTCTCTCCATCAATGTCAGCAAAACGAAGGAGCTGGTCGTTGACTTCAGGAAACGGAATTTAGGGCATGTACTTATCAGCATCATTGGTGCTGAGGTGAAGATGGTTGAGGGTATCAAATTCCTGGGAGCAATGATCACCAACGGTCTATTCTGGACCACCAGTGTCAACACAACGTTCAAGAAACAATGGCAATGTTTTGAGGCAATGGCTTAGTTTGTGTATTATCACTGGACTATTAACCCGTAGACGAAGGTAATGCTCTGGGGACCTGGGTTCCAATCCCAACACAACAGATGGTGGAATTTGAATTCAATAAATATCTGGAATTAAGAGTCTATGATAACCAGAAATCCATCATCGATTGTTAGAAAAACCCATCTGGTTCACTAATGTCCTTTGGGGAAGAAAACTGCCATCCATACCTAATCTGGCCTACATGTGATTCCAGACCCACAGCAATGTGGTTGACTGCCCTCAGGGCAATTAGGGATGGGCAATAAATGCTGATCTAGCCAGCGATGCCCTCATGAATGAATAAAAGAAAAGAAAGCACAACAACATTTCTACTTTCTCAGCAGGCTAAGGAAATTCAGCCTGTCCACAAGGACTCTTACCTCCTTTTATAGATGCACCATAGAAAGCATCCTATCTGGATGCTTCACAGCGTAGTATGGCAACTGTTCTTTGCGAGACTGCAAGACATTACAGAGAGTTGTGAACACAGCCCAATCCATCACACAAACCAGCCCTCTATCCATTGACTTCCTGCCCCTCAGAAAAGCAAGCAACATAATCAAAGATCTCTCCCACCCCAGTTATACTCCCTTCCATAGGCAGAAGATATAAAATTTGAATACATTTATGAATAGATTGATCCCTACTGTTATCAGACTTTTGAGTGGAACTCTCAAGTGTTAATTCTGATCTCTTTCTCTCGCAGCACCTTCTCTGTGGCTGTAACACTATTTTGCGTTCTGTTACCCTGTTGGGCATTTTATGGTACAATTTGCCTGCATAGCATGTAAAACAACACTTTTCAGTATATCTCAGTACTTGTGACAATCAATCAATCAATCAATCAATCTTTCATACACATAATGGAGTTACTGAGAACACAGCAACACAATTCAATCCATAATTATTATTTTAACTTGTGTTTTTTTTGGAATGAGGGTGTCGCTATGCCCCTTTCATAGTTGCCCTGGAGAATGTGGTGGTGAGCTGCCTTCTTGAACTGTAGATAGACCCACAGCACTGTTAGAGAAGAAATCCACGATTTTGACCCAGTAACACAAAGAAATGGCAATATATTTCCAAAGGTACAATAGGTGAGTGGGGGAGGGGATGATGGTGATAGGTCAGGGAGGAGGGGGGAGTGGATAGGTGGAAATGAAGATAGGCAGGTAGGACAAGTCATGGGGACAGTGCTGAGCTGAAAGTTTGGAACTGGGGTGAGGTGAGGGAAGGGGAAATGAGGAAACTATTGAAGTCCACCAACCTGGGCCTCCTTCACTGCCACTCCCTCACCACCTGACACCTGGAAGAAGAACGCCTCATCTTCCGCCTTGGAACACTTCAACCCCAGGGCATCAATGTGGACTTCAACAGTTTCCTCATTTCCCTTCTCCCACCTCACCCCAGTTCCAAACTTCCAGCTCAGCACTGTCCCCATGATTTGTCCTACCTGCCTATCTTTTCCACCTATCCACTCCACCCACGTCCCTGACCTATCACCTTCATCCCCTCCCCCACTCACCTATTGTACTCTATGCTACTTTCTCCCCAACCCCACCTTCCTCTCATTTATCTCTCCACTCTTCAGGCATTGTGCCTGTATTCCTGATGAAGGGCTTTTGCCCGAAACGTCGATTTTACTGCTCCTCGGATGCTGTCTGAACTGCTGTGCTTTTCCAGAATCTGGTTTCCAGCATCTGCAGTCATTGTTTTTATATTTCCAAGCCATGATGGTGTCAGGCTTAAAGGGAAATTTAGAGGTGATAATGTTCCAATATACCTGCTGCCCTTATCCATATAGATGGATATACTCATGGTTTTGGAAGGTGCTTCTAAGTATCTTTGGTAAATTCCTAGCCTCTGACTTACTCTTGTATCCACTGTGTTCATGTGGCGAGTTCAATTGAGTTTCTTTAATTATAACCCCCAGGATGTTGTTAGTGGGGGATTCAGTGATGGTGACAACATTGGCTGTGAAGGGGCAGTGGTTAAATTGACTCATATTGGAGATGATCATTGCCTGGTTTTTATGCAGTGTGAATGTCATTGGTCACTTTTCAGCCCAAGCTATTGCCAGCTATTTTTGCATTTAAACAGAGACTACTTCAGTATCTGAGGAATTACGTGTCGTATTGAACATTGTGTAATCATCAGCAAACATTCCCATTTCTGATCTTATGATAGAGGCAAGGCCATTGATAAATAGCTAAAGGTGGTTGGACCAAGGTCTCTCTCCTGAAGAACTCCTACAGATATATCCTGGACCTCTAACAGCCAGAATTATCTTCCTATTTGCCAGGTATGACTTCAACCAATGGAAAGTTTTCCTCCTATTCCCATTGATTCCAGCCATAATCAGTGTGGCTTTGGATGACCTTTTAGAGGTTTATAAAATCAAGAGGGATATAGATAAGTTGAATAGCAAGAGTCTTTTCTCTAGAGCTATGGAATTCAAAAATAGGGGGCATATTTTTAAGCTGAGAGGAGAAAAAATTAACATGAGGGGCCTGTTTTTTACATAGAAAGTGGTTCGTATGTGGAATGAACTGCCAGAAGAACTGGTGAATTCAGGTACAGTTACAACGTTTAAAAGACATTTGAATAAGTACATGAATAGGAAAGGTTTGGAAGGATATCGTCAAAAGCAGGCAAATAGGACTAGTTTGATTTGGGAACATGATTAGCATGGACTAGTTGGACTAAAGGGTCTGTTTCCATGCTATATGATTCTGTGACTCTATGGCTGTCCATCTTGCCTCACCTCTGGAATTCATTTCCTTTGTTCATCTTTGAACCAAGGCTATAAGGAGGTCAGGAGATGAGTAGTTCTAACAGAATCCAAACTGGATATCAGTGAGCATATTATTGCTCAGCATGTGCTGCTTGATGGCACTGTTGATGATTCTTTCTATCAGTTTATCACGATCAAGAATGGACTGATGGGGTGGTCATTGGTTGAACTGGATTTGACCTGCTTTTTATGTACAGGACATAACTGGGCAATTTTCACATTGTTGGATAGATACCAGTATTGTAACAGCTTGGCAAGGACACAGCAAGTTCTGGAGCACATGACTTTAGCACAATTGTCAGAATGTTGTATAGGCCACAGCCTTTGCAGTGTTCAGTGCCTCCAACTATTCCTTGGTCTCATGGAGTGAATCTGTTCTGCTGGGGAGCTCTGGAGGAGGTTGAGAGGATCATCTACTCAACATTCTGGCTAAAGTTCATTGCGAATACTTCAGCCTTAACTTTTGCTGGGCTGTTCCATCATTGAAGATGGGGATATTTGTAGACCCTCCCCCTCGAATGAGTTTTTTAGTTGTATATCACCATAGAACATAGAATAGAACAGTACCGCACAGGAACAGAGTCAGGAGTGTGTTGCTGGAAAAGCACAGCAGGTCAGGCAGCATCTAAGTAGCAGTGGAACCGACATTTTGGGCCGGTGCACTTCATTAGGATGCATTCCTGATGAATGCATCCTGCATGAAACATCGATTCTTCTGCTCCTTGGATGCTGCCTGATCTGCTGTGCTTTTCCAGCAACACACTCTCGACTGATCTCCAACATCTGCAAACCTCACTTTCTCCTTGCACAGGAACAGGCCCTTCAGCCCACAATGTTGTGCCAAATATGACACAAAATTAAACTAATCCCTTCTGCGTGCCCTTGGTCCATATCCCTCCATTCCTTGCATAATCACTTGCTTATCTAAAAGCCCCTTAAATGCACCAATCGTATCTACCTCCACCACCAACACTGGCAGCACATTCCTGGCAGCACATTCCAGACACCTACCACTCACTGTATAAAAACTTGCCCCTCCCATTTCCTTTGAACTTTCCCTCTCTCACCTTAAGTGCATGCCCTCTAGACATTTCAGGAAAATGATTCTGACTCTTGCATCTCATAACTTTATTGCTTTCTATCAAGTCTTCCCTCAGTCTCTGCTGCTCCAGAGAAAACAAGCTTCTCCTTATAGCTCATACCCTCTAATCCAGGTAACATCCTAGTAAACCTCTTCTGCACCCTCTTCAAAGCCTCCACGTCCTACCTGCAATATGTCGACCAGAATTCAACGCAGTACTCTGAAGCATGGCCTAACCAAAGTTTTATAAAGCTGCAACATGATATCCTGATTCTTGTACTCAATGTCCTGACCAATAATGGCAAACATACCTTCTTTAACATCCTATCTACTTGTGGAGCCACTTTCAAGCAGCTATGGAATTGAATCCCACAATCCCTCTGTACATCAGTACTATTCAGGGTCCTGCCATTAACTGAATACTTTTGCTTAACATTTGATCTCGCAAAGTGCAGCACTTACCTGGAGTAAACTCCATCTGCCATTTCTCCACCCATATCTGCAACCGATCTATACTCTACTATATCCTTTTACAACCTTCTACACTATCCACAACTCCACCGATCTTTGTGTCGCCTGCAAACGTACTAACCCACCCATCTATGTTTTCCTCTAAGTCATTCATACAATTCACAAACAGCAGAGGTCCCTGAGCAACACAACTAGTCACGGAACTCCAGCCAGAAAAATACCCTTCCACCACCACCCACTGCCCTCTATGGGCAGGCCAGTTCTGAATCCAAGCAGCCAACTCACTGTGGATCCCATGCATCTTAATCTTCTGGAAGAGCCTACTGTGAGGGAACTTGTCGAAAGCCTCACTAAAATCTAAGATTGAAGACAAAATCCATTGCTCTATCTTCATTGATCACCTTCACCACCTCCTCAAAAAATTCAATCAAGTTAGGAAGACATGACCTGCCCCACACAATGCCGTGTTTGTTGTCCCTAACTAGGCCATGCTTTCCTAAATGTGTGTAAATCCTATCCTTGAGAATTCTCACCAGTAGGGATCCCAACCACCATGTGAGAATCACCAGTCGAGAGTCTCCTGGTTTATCCCTATTTCTCTTCTTGATCAGAGGAAAAACATTAGCTACTTGCCAGTCCTCTTAGACCTCTTCTGTGGCAAGCAAGGATACTAAGATCTTGGTTAAGACCCCAGCAATTTCCTCTCTTACCCTTCTAAATAACCTGTGGTAGATACTATTGTACCCTGGGGACATAACCACCTTAATGCTCTTCAAGAGACCCAACACCACTTCTTTCTTGATCTCAAAGTGTCCCAGCATATTTGGCATGCTCAACATTAATCTCACTATCCTTCATGTCCTTCTCTTGCGTGAGTACTGATACAAAGTACTCGTTTAGGATCTTGCTCACATCTTCTGCCTCCAAGCACAAGTTTCATCCTTTATCCTTGAGTGGTCCTACCTTCTCCCTTCTTATCCTTTTATTTTTCATGTATATATAGAATGTCTTGGGATTCTCTTTAACCCTACTTGTCAAGGCCATTTCATGGCCTCTCCTTGCTCTAATTCCTTGCTTGAATTCTTTCCTGCTTCCTTCATATTTCTCATGGGCTCTGTCCAATTTTAGCTTCCTAAACCTTACATATGGTTCTTTTTTCCTTTTAACTAAATTCACAACCTCCCTTTTTATTCAAGGGTCCCTTACTTTGCCATCCTAGTCCTACCTCCTTACTGGTCCTGAACGCTGATCAGTAGGTTTTTAAACAACTCCCTCATGTCAAATGTGCACTTGCCCGACAACAGCTGCTCCAAATTAACTCTCCCTACTTCCCACTTAATAATCTCATAATTTGCCTTTCCTAAATTTAGTACCTTCCCTTAGGATCTGACTTATCCTTATTCCTTACCTTAAAACGTGAGGAGTTGTGATCACTGTTTCCAAAATGCTTTCCCATTGAAAGGTAAGTAACCCGGCCATGCTGATTAGCCAACACAAAGTCCAATATGGTCGCACCTCTAGTTAATCTATCTGCATCTGTTTCAAAAAACTCTCTTGGATGCACCTAATAAATTCTGCCCCATCCAGGCCTCTAACTCGAAGGAAATCCCAGTCAATATTGGGAAAGTTAAAGTCACCTACAATGACAAGCCTGTTATTATTGGTAGGACTGTGGAGCTTAGATATGATAGATTGGTTTTGGTATCTGTCTATCATTTGCTGCTTCTGCTGATGGTATGCAAATAGTTAGGTTTTGTTGCTTCACCAGGTTGAATCTGCATGTTTAGCTTTGCTTGATGCTGCTTCTAGCATGCCCTCCTGCATTCTCCATTGGAAAGGGTTTATCCGCTATCTTAAGGTAATGATTCTTAAGGTAATGACATTGCTCATTTATTTATGCTAGAAACAAAGTACATTGATACACAGAGATCCTTACTCTTGTTAGGACGGGCTACCGTCCCCGTGTTCGTTTGAAGGAGAGAAACACTGGATCTGATTCAAAATATAAGCTGTTTTAATGAGAGAGAGCCGTACACAAATACAGTGAGGTTTTCAGCTCACTGGAGAAGGCGCCTTCTGCCTATTGTTCTCTTTGTCTAGCTTTTTAGCCCCTCGCATCCCAGTGCTACGTCCTTATTTGGTAAGATACGGTATACTCGTATGGCATTGGTCCCGAGCTGATAACATTCTGTTACCTCAGTTTGAGCTACGTGCATTTTAACACAGTTCCAATGTCCTGTTATCTTTTCACCCTCCCTGGGGCCTCTTCAGGCTATGCCATCAGCTTTTCAGTCTGCTCCTAGTGTAACATAATGGTCTACTGCTGCCTAGTTTAGCTAACAATTTCCAGACTTGCTAATACTACCTTACATGAGCACTACCTAACAATAAAGTTTCTTAACACAACCTAACTTTAATAATGGATCCCAACACTCCCTCCCTTGGCCTCGAAAGAGGCCACACAAAATACAGCAGTTCGCGTGCAGCAGTCAGGACCCAGACGGTCGGTGAGCGCCCCTCCGTCGCTCCTTTGCAAGACCGACCAATTAGCTAAACCTGGCTTGTCTGACTCTAGGGAGGCATAGTTATAGGGGATAGGAGTCCCTAAGCAGCATACAACCTCACAAAGCAATCCGCGTCGCAAAAAATCCCTACTCTAGGCGCCTCTCCAGTTCACATACAATCGTTAAGGCACGAGAAGCAGTGAAATAATACATAACAGACATAAGCACTCAAAAGTCGTAAACACCTACAAAAAGCCATCTCAAAACCAACAAAACGATTACTGAGTATGATAACAAAAGCGAAGAGAACCAGAGGAAAACACAAAGTGGATGAGTTAGGACGCCTGCAGAATGAAGGTCTGCTGTCCAAAGAACACCCAATTGTACAACCTCCCAGTAAAATCGGTCGTATTATACCATGACATCTTAAAATAAATTTTCAAACTACTGACATAGTGTCAAATCATTTTTGTAATAGGATTCAATGAGCTCTCCTTCCTTCCCAAAGGTTTGTTGTTAAGTCGGTTCTGGAAGATGCCACAAAACTGGCATTTTCCTTTGTCAAAAATACAGTGAATACAATGTCAAACTGCTGGGTCCACGATTTTCCTTATATCAAGCTGCTTTGCAAGCCAGAAACTTGACCAGATTCCCGACATGGATACAAAAGCCAGGCATCTGTTAAAACCACATGACCACAGGCCATTATTCTGAAGGTCAATGCACGACTGTGCCTGTCTTAGGTTGTCCCTCGCTCAAGGAATCTTACCCGTCATTGGCTAACCAGTCACCTTCACTTGACCAATAAAAACCCACATCCATTTTACAGCTGTCAAGTACGGACACGGGCAGTGGTAACTGGCTTATCATTGTGAACAGTGGCCGTCGAGACCAATCGAAGCCATTTAGGAATACCAGATGATGGCTAGGAATCTCTTGAGTGAACAATAGTCTCTTGAGTCTCGAGGCATATAGCACTTCACAATCTCTAACTGCAGCATAAAAGCACAAATTTACCTGTTGTCAATTTGAACAGGAAAGAAAAAAAAATACACAACTAGGGGGTCTCTGCACCTCAGCCCTCACATTCTGAGGCCCTAAATGGGAAGGATTAGAAATGAGAGATACAGTTATAAAGTAAAATCATAAGTTGTCCCGCGCTTCTCTCTCAGGCATATCTCCTCCATTCCCTCTGATACCGATCCCGTAATCTTTCCTTGGGGTGCCCCCATCACAGGCTCCTCCAGCACCGCTGCCTGGTATGCGGGTGGGGGGTTATCCTTTCCCGTCAGGGCATGGTCGATCGTTCGTGTCACAAGCGTCCTGATACATGGTATACAACAACAACCACAGGTAATAAAGATAGCAACAGAGATGCATAAACCAAGGGCCAGCTGTCCCAGCACAGTTCCCCATCTACCGAATGTGCTATTCAGCCAATCTATGACTGGGTTTTTTAACCCCTGACTGCTCAGAAATGATGCCAGTTGTTGTTCCCCTCCCTGTCGTTATCAAAATCATAAGCGGAATGGCTCTTTCTTCCCTTTATAGATCAGGACACTCCCGCCCAAAACGCCCTATCTTTCCACAATAATGGCATCCTGCCTGTGGAGACCTTCGTCTCTGCCCCTGTCGCTCAAACTCTCTATCAAATGCTCCTCCTTGGCTCTCCCTATCCTCTTTCTTCTCTGCCCTACATGCTATCACTCGCTGCTCTGGTTGCTCAATTTTGGCTGCATTCTTCTCCTAATTACCTCATCAACCGCAGCTACCATCATTTACGCATACTGCTCCAGTTACTCGTCCTTTCTGTCTTTACAAACACTTTCTGTGCCCCTCCTAACAATTCATTTAATGGATTTATCCCACTTCACCCTTCTATCTTCCGTATCTTTCCCTATCCAGCATCCCCATATAAGTCTCCTTTCTCCCGCAGTAAATAGTATATTCAAAATAGACATTAACTCAGCCCACAAATACAGACTGGGACTCAAAAATAAATTAATTTGTTCTGACAATCCTATCGGATTCTCAACCAGGACCGTCATTTCCCTTTAAATGTTCCGACCTCCCCACTGGTGAGGGGGTCACACACAAACCCAATCTCCTTGCCCCCTATCAACACTTCCCGAAGGGGACAAGTCGTTATGTTCTTCCCTGTTTCTTTCTTTTAAGAAATTTTCCAATGTTCCTATCTTCCCATATGCTCAAACACCAATTTATCAATTCATGCTTGACTAACTTTAAGGCCTGTTCCTAACTTGTAAACATATTTATATATTTACGTCCATTTAGTCAGTGTTTAATATTTAAAATGTAAAATGCATACAGTTCCCAATTTTGAAATCCACTGTAATCGTCCAGATTTAGTACCCTAATTTAGATCCAAAATTAGTTTTCTTATGTACTCCTGACCAATCATTTCTCAATTACAATACTTTAGGTTGTAAAAATAATCAGAGCTGTCTTACAACAATTTGTCAATTCAAGTTAAAAACTTCTAACGCATGCACAATGGTCGAATCCAAGGTCACAGATAATAACCATGGAAACTTTCGTTTTTTACAACTACCCACTGTCGAACGAAACTTCAAATGTCCTTCATATATTGCTTTTATGTAAAAATAAAAGAGGTTAGTAAGAAAAGTAGTTAGGGAGTCATGACTCATAAAAGAACAGAAGTTATTAGCCTTAAAAAATCATGTTAAGCTCACATAAAAAGAAATCACTTTAAACAGCAGTCCTGGAACTCAGGCTCTAGAAACAAAACCAAGAAAATAATTACCAAACAAACAGATGCATCTGAATCAGTTCACGAAGGGTTAAAGTCTTTGCAGGCTGTACTCCCGAAATGTTTACTTCAAACGTGCTGCCCTACTCTCTCTATCTATCTCTCTTACAGACACGGTCTGCTAGTGCTCAGCAGCATTCGCATTCTCTCTCTCCTTGGGATATGACACACAATTTCTTAATTCCACAGACCCACTTAGATTATTATATCAGTTATATCAATATCAGTTACCAACTAATCTTTCCCATCTCCACTCAATCTCAATAAAATCTCCAACCTGAAAAAAAAATCATGTTAAGCATTCATAAAAAATCACATTCAAAAAAAAGTCCAGGGACTCAAGTTCTAGGTGATAACACTCAAACATTCATTCACTAACAAGCAGATGAATTTAAGCCAGAACACAAAGTGTTAAAATGTCTGCTGGTCGAGCAGCCCTTTGTTAGTGTCTCGCACTGTCTCTCTCTCTCTCTAGGGCAACAATGCAAACTTCTCCCACAGACTTCCACACACAAACTCTTCTTCTCT
Source organism: Hemiscyllium ocellatum (assembly GCF_020745735.1). Lineage (NCBI taxonomy): Eukaryota > Metazoa > Chordata > Chondrichthyes > Orectolobiformes > Hemiscylliidae > Hemiscyllium > Hemiscyllium ocellatum. The sequence goes on along the minus strand of NC_083431.1, from coordinate 411,189 downwards.
CACAAACTTTTACAAACACAGAAATACTTATACACACATACAGACGTTTACACACCCAGAGACTCTATCTTTCTCATAAACAAAGTCCCTCTCACGCACACATACACACACACACACACAGTCGCTCTGTCCATAACTCTTTGTCTGTCTCTGTCCCCGGTCCTCTGTCTTTGTCTCTCTCTCCACCACGGCACTCCTGGGTGTCGGGCGCACGAATGCACCACCTCGACTCCTGACAAAGCCTGTCCCGATCAGCGCTGTCCTCTGGTCAAGGGAAGTATATACTTTACTCCCCAGTCATTAGTGCAGGAGGGAAGCCTACGCTTAACCCGAGATCGTCTAGCGCGGAGAGAAGCCTACGCTTTACCCGAGACCGTCTTGCGCGGAGGGAAGCCTACGCTTTACCCGAGATCGTCTTGCGCGGAGGGAAGCTTAAGCTTTACTCGAGATCGTCTAGCGCGGGGGATTATACGTTTTACCTCTAACAATACTTTCAGCGCCCACCTAGAGCACTTTTTCTCTTCAACACACTACCCACCTCTAGGACTTTCAGTGCCCACCTAGAGGACTTTTTCTCTTCAACACACTACCCACCTCTAGGACTTCCAGTGCCCACCTAGAGGACTTTTTCTCTTCAAAACAATAATACTCACCACCCCTAGGACTTTCAGAAACCGCGCGGCCGGGTTGACCCTTCACCTAGGGGACTTTTCTTCATAAATAAACGGTCCGACTCTCTCTCGGGCTGCCAAGCCCACAATTTCGGTTGGCAAAGAGTTGTGAGACGCTGAGCAAATAAGAATTTAGCGTATTCAAATCCCTACTGGAGATCTTTTTTGAAAAAGGCGCCTCCGAGCCTGATTAGAAGTGGCCTGCCGTTCAGCGACCTCTCAATCCCTGCCAACAGGCGTGTCTCCACTCCCTCCACACGTTCAGGGTCACCAATCTGTTAGGACGGGCTACCGTCCCCGTGTTCGTTTGAAGGAGAGAAACACTGGATCTGATTCAAAATATAAGCTGTTTTAATGAGAGAGAGCCGTACACAAATACAGTGAGGTTTTCAGCTCACTGGAGAAGGCGCCTTCTGCCTATTGTTCTCTTTGTCTAGCTTTTTAGCCCCTCGCATCCCAGTGCTACATCCTTATTTGGTAAGATACGGTATACTCGTATGGCATTGGTCCCGAGCTGATAACATTCTGTTACCTCAGTTTGAGCTACGTGCATTTTAACACAGTTCCAATGTCCTGTTATCTTTTCACCCTCCCTGGGGCCTCTTCAGGCTATGCCATCAGCTTTTCAGTCTGCTCCTAGTGTAACATAATGGTCTACTGCTGCCTAGTTTAGCTAACAATTTCCAGACTTGCTAATACTACCTTACGTGAGCACTACCTAACAATAAAGTTTCTTAACACAACCTAACTTTAATAATGGATCCCAACACTCTGTAAACAAAATGAATATGTTCAAGACTTTATGCTTTCTTTGAATTGCCAGACAACTTGGGAAGCCTATGGGTCCCCATTTTTTTCTCCATGGCAGTTCCTCAATAATTGGATTCAACTTGCCACCAGTCAGTACTATTTTGTCCTGTGGTCATTATTTGAAATTTGATATTCTTATATTTGATCTGATGCATATAACATGTAAAGATTAGGCTATCCGTTTTCAGCAAATTCTGCTGTACCAAGATGCAACTGCAAAAATGTTGTGGTTTGTGAAAGGGCCTAAAACTTAGTAGTTAGGATTTAAAAAAGATTGTAGTAAGAGAATTGAGTGATATTTGCTCCATGGACAGATGCAGGGGGAGTTATTGTTAGGTGTTTACATGGAAAGAGGACAGTGAACTCAGATGAGAGATAACATGAAAAGGAGTCAACATTGAAAGGTGAGGTGCTGAAAAATTTGGAGAATACATCTAGGGAGTAGAGAGTTCAGCCAAAATGTGATCTGATGATAAGCACCACATTATCAGTATGCGAGTTTTGAGCAAGTAGTTGAAGAAGCAGCCAAGGATATTGTTATGAAGATGCTTCATGTTTGATCATTTTTCTGGACTTGAGTTTGAAGGATTGTAGATAAATGGATTTTTAAGCAGTTCAATTAAAGGATAGAAGAACATTTTCTTTCAATAAGGCATTTTTTGAAACCATATGGTAGACTATAACACCACAAGATGGAGGAGCAGAATTAGGCCATTTAGTGGATGGCACAGTGGTTAGCACTACTGCCTTACAGCGCCAGAGACCGGGTTCAATTCCCGCCTCAGGCAACTGGCTGTGTGGAGTTTGCACGTTCTCCCTGTGTCTGTGTGGATTTCCTCCGGGTGCTCCAATTTCCTCCCACAGTCCAAAAATGTGCAGGTTAGGTAAATTAGCCATGCTAAATTGCCCGTAGTGTTAGGTGAAGGGGTAAATGTAGGGGAATGGGTCTGGGTGGGTTGCGCTTCAGCGGGTCGGTGTGGACTTGTTGGGCCGAAGGGCATGTTTCTACACTGTAAGTAATCTAACCTAAAAGCCCATCAAGCCTGCTCCACATTTGATCATGGCTGATATGTTTCTCAATCCATTTCTCCTGCCTATTTCCCATAACCATTGATCTTCTTACTAATCAAAAACCTATTTATCTCAGTCTGAAATGCCTTCAATGGCTTGGCCTTTACAGCTTCTGCGGTTATAAGTTCCACAGATTCATCATCTCTGGCTGAAGAAATTCCTCCTCCTTTCACTTCTAAAGAGCCAACCCTGCACTCTGAGGCTGTGCTCTTGGATCCTAATCTCCCTTACTAATGGAAACATCTTCTATGTCCTTCTGCAGCCTTCCCATTTCCTCAAAACTACCTGTCTATCCACCTATCATTTTGTCATCTGCAAACCTAGCAGGAATGCTCTCAGTTCCTTCATCCAGATTGCTTATGTATAAAAAGAATAATGTGGTCCCAACCCTGAAGCCTGTGAAACTCCACAATCACTGGCTGTCATCCTGAAAAAGACCCTTTTACTCAGAGACTCTCTGCTTTCTGCCAGTCGGCCAATCCTCTATCTATGCCAGACTTTGTCCCAACACTATGGGCTCTTATTTAGCGGTTTCTTGCGCACCACCATGTCAAAGGCTTTCTGGAAATTCAGGTAGATCACGTCCATTGGCTCTCATTTGTCTAATGTTATTTCCTAAAAAAATTCTAACAGCAAAAGCTATGCTGACTGAGCCCATTTTACAATGTATTTCCAAGTACATGACTATCTCATCTCGGATGATCCTGCATTTCTAGAGTGGCACGGTGGCTTAGTGGTTAGCACTGGTGCCTCACAGCATCAGGGTCCCAGGTTCGATTCTAGCCTTGGGCGACTGCCTGTGTGGAGTTTGCACGTTCTCCCTGTTTCTGTATAGGTTTCCTCTGGGTACTCCAGTTTCCTCCCACAGTCCAAAGAAGTGCAGGTCAGGTGAATTGGCCATGCTAAATTGACCGTAATGTTAGGTGCATTAGTCAGAGGGGAAATGGGTCTGGGTGGGTTCATCCTTGGAGGGTAGGTGTGGACTTGTTGGGTGGAAGGGTCTGTTTCCACACTGTAGGGAATCTAATCTAAATAATGGATTTTAAAGTTTTACCAACTGACTGATGTCAGGCAAACTGGCATCGAGTTTCCTGTCTTCTGCCTCCCCTCCTTCTTAAACAAGGGTGTTACATTAGCCATTTTTCAGTCTTCTGGGATCCTCCTGACTCCAGTATTTCCTGAAAGACCACCACAAATGTCTCCATAATCATCTCCGTTATCTCCTTGAGAACTCTGGGCTGTGTCATCCATTTGATCCAGGTGATGTCTTCACCTTCAAACCTTCTAGCTTCCCTAGCACTTTCTCCTCAGTGATGGCCACTACGCTCACCTTTGCCCACTGCCACTCTTGAAGTTCTGGTATGCTGCTGGTGACTTCAACTGTGAAAACTGATGCAAAGTATCTATTCAGTTCCTCCACCATTTTATATTTCATCCTCAACCCCCTTATTGATTTTTTAGTTTTTAATCTGCTGGTTTTTAAATGCTTTGGCTTCCCACTAATGTTCACCACGTAGCATTTTTCTTTTGTTTTTATGATATGTTTCTAGATATTTGCTGGTCTTCAATCCTTAAATTTGTTTCAGGGAAAACACCTGACTGTTTTTCTGACTGGAATTTATGACTGTTCTGTTCAAAGTGTACTTTTCAGACTTGGAGATGGATTTTGGATTTTCAATTTGAGAAAGTTTGCTACAGAGTAAGCTGCTTGGTTTGTGTCACCTGTTTCAGAGTAACTGGAACACTTAACTCTACTGTGTTTCCTGGTGAAGCAGCAATTATCAAGGTTTTGGAAATGACTGTGTATGTTTGTGACACCCAGCCATATGGGCCAGAACACCAAACTGACAGCAGTCTGAGCATTTTTTCCTTTGTTCTTCAAGAACTAAGAACTAACTTATTGGTGAAAATTATTCACTATTTTACTTTAAGTCTAATAGTGGAAAAGCATATGTTTGGCCATATCAGGAACTGGCTAAATTAATTAAATTTTGTTAATTTAATTAACATTAGTTTAATTTAATTAGTTTAATTAGCAAAATTAATAAAATTTAGTGAGTAGTGCAATAGTAAGAATAATGAAATAAAGAGGGATAGTACATCAAAGTTTGCAAATGATACCAAGTTGGGTGGGAGGGTGAACTGTGACAAAGAGATCCTTCAGCAAGAGCTGAACAGGTTGGGTGAGTGGGCAAATCAATTGCAGATGCAGTATAATTTGGATAAATATGAAGTTATTCACTTTGGAAGCAAAAACAAGAAGGCAGATTACAACCTGAATGGCTGTAAATTGGGAGAGGGGAGCATGCAGCAGGACCTGGGTGTCCTTGTGCATCAGTCACTGAAGGTAGGCATGCAGGAGCAGCGGGTGGTAAAGTAGGTAAGTGATATGTTGGCCTTCATTATTAGAGGTTTTGAGTACAGGGGCAGAGATGTGTTGTTGCAGTTATACAGGGCCTTGGTGAGGCCACATCTAGAGTACTGTGTGCTATTTGGCATCCTTTTCTGAGGAAGTATGCTCTTGCTCTTGAGGGAGTGCAATGAAGGTTTACCAGGCTGATTCCAGGGATGGCTGGTCTGAGGTATGAGGAGAGATTGACTAGTTTGGGATTGTTTTCGCTGGGTTTCAAGTGAGTGAGGGGAGATCTCATAGAAACCTATAAATAAACCTATAAAGGACTAGAAGCGTAGATGCAAGGAGGATGTTGCTGATGGTGAGTTTGTCCAGAACCAGGGGTCACAATCTGAGGATTCTGGGTAGACCATTTAGGACATTTCTTCACCCAAAGAGTGGTGAGGCTGGGGAATTCATTATTACAGGAAATAGTTAATGCCAAAATGTTGAATGTATTTAAGCAGCAGCTACATATAACACTTTGGGCAAATGGGATCAAGGTTATGGGGAGAAAGCAAGATTATGTTATTGAGTTGGATGATCAGCCATGATTGTGATGAATGGTGGAACAGGCTGGAAGGGCCAAATGGCCTCCTCCTGCTCCTATATTTTATGTTTCTGTTTCTCTCGCTTCAATCATAACAGTGTATTATTATGTTTATGTGCTTTATAAATGTAAGCTGTCGTTAGAATTGGCAACCATTTCATGTTAACCACTCACACCATAATATATCATGGAATCTTAAAATCAGAAATAAAATGAAATATTATAAATTTACAAATAATGCATTAATCTGAAAAGAGATAAGGCTGGTTAATTTTTTGAGTAGAGGTTTTTCACATGTGGGACCTGCTGTGTTAAGTTTTTTAATGCCATAGTTACATGACACATACTTTTGCTTAGCATAAGACAGATAATTTCCTAGTGATAGTAAAAAATGAGGTCTGCAGATGCTGGAGATCACAGCTGCAAATGTGTTGCTGGTCAAAGCACAGCAGGTTAGGCAGCATCTCAGGAATAGAGAATTCAACGTTTCGAGCATAAGCCCTAGTGATGTCTGTTTCTTGGGATTTAGAGGGCTTAAAGTGCTGCTAACTTCTCTAATTTGATTTTGCTCATAGCAGCACTCCATTTTGCAAGCTTTACTTCATGTTCTTGATTATTATGAGGCTCCCATCTGTTGCAGACTGACTATGGAGTTTCCGTGACCAACACCACATCCTTTAACATCAGTTTCGTGCTATAGTGGTTTTCAAACAGTTCAGACTACATGGGAAAAAGATGTGTAAAACTTTTGCGGGGGTGGAGTAGTTGCTCATCTGTATTCTTACTGCCCATATGTGCTTTAATTTGGATGTAAATTTTCAGTTGTAATTGCTGTGGAGAATTGAAATAGTCTACTTACTGTCACAGTCTTTAGTAACATTAAAATGAAAAAAATGATTGTAGCTCTGCTTCTTTTGCTGTTATGTAAGTACATTTACATTTCTTTGTAAGGATGATTTTAGATTACTGTACTTTTGTGCCATTAATATCAAATTAGAATCAGTTGCAAACTACAGTTACTATAAATAATTATAATTATTTATGAATGTGTATAAAAACATATAATTACTTTTATGTTGATTTTAAAAACTAACATAATTACCTTTAGATTGTTCATTTTAATATTGTTCACCAAGCATTTAAGATCTGCCTTAAGTAAATTATTTTGTAAGGTTCTTGTGCAGTGTAAACCTTGTTAATCACAAAATATTTAGAGTTAAGGTATATCATTTGTGAAATGTCAAGTTCAAAGCAGATAAGGCTATAATGTAGCCCAGATTATTCGACTCAAGTTCAACTTTAGCAAGGTTCTACACTGAAAAATTAATCTAAATCTTTTATCTTTGACAGCTGCTTGTTTATTAGAAATGAGGCATTATAGTAAAATTTAGGTAATGAATGACATTTTGGTCAAAGCGTACCATTGACCTATTGGGCATGTTCTTCTAAACTTCTCATCAATCTCAATATTTGTGATTCTGCAACTAACAGTTCCTTTTCGCTTCTAATGGGAATTCATATACTCCTTCTTTAACCTTACCTTAGTTTTCTGTTCTATCATTCTCTTACGATGAAGAGGAACCTGAGTTTCTTTGTCTTTCTTTCAACTTTAAATTATGTCTGTTCACCCTCAAAAACCTTCATAGACTTTCCTCATAACTCACTTCTTTCAGTTCACAAGCTAGCGTTGTAACTTTCTCTACTTCTACAAAATTCTACATCCTTTCTACACTCCAGGATGGCACAGAGGAGATTTACCAGGATGTTGCCTGGTATGGAGCGAAGGTCTTTTGAGGAAAGGCTGAGGGATGTGAGGCTGTTTTTGTTAGAGAAAGGAAGGTTGAGAGGTGACTTAATTAAGACATATAAGATAATCAGAGGGTTAAATAGGGTGGACAATGAGAGCCTTTTTCCTTGGATAGTGATGGCTAGCATGAGGGGGCTTAGCTTTAAATTGAGGAGTGATAGACATAGGACATATATCAGAGGTAGTTTCTTTACTCAGAGAGTAGTATGAGCATGGAATGCCCTACCTGCAACAATAGTAGACTTGCCAACTTTAAGGGCATTTAAATAGTCATTGGATAAATATATGGATGATGATGGAATAGTGTAGGTCACGTGCTTCAGATCGGTTTCACAGGTCAGCACCAACATTGAGGGCCGAAGGGCCTGTACTATGCTGTATTGTTCTATCTTCTGTGTTCCAGAACTGGCACGTCACCTCCCTTGGTACTTAAATCAAGCATCTCAATATTTGACTTTTATTCCAAAATATTGAATTTATTTTCTACAAATTATCTAAATCCAGCTGTACACAGTGAAAATAGTTTCAGTTTACCCGTTATGTCAACAAGTCTTGTGCTCTGTATTAGACATACAGCAATATACAAGTGTTTATAAAGATCGCTTGCACAATTTTGCGAGATTTTGATTTGGAAGATAGTCATCTCCCTTTATTCTCATTTATGGCAACTTGCCAGTGAACCATTAGATGGAAAGGGTAAATTCTTGCCTTCTCAATCACTTACAACTTAGATTTTGGTGAAGGAACATGTTAGTTCTAATTGAAGATGAAGATACACAAAGGTCCGTTGTAAATATTTAATCAGAATCACATGCAATAATGTTAACCTTACTGCAGTAATTGTCAAACGCATCAAAAAAACACGTTGAGTGGCCTGTGTATTTGAACTGAACTTTAAAATGTTCTCGGGGAACACAATCTGTCTTTTAGTCTATATGAAAGCTTAACCATTTCTTGTGATTTATACAAATGTATAACGAGATCACTGATGTTTGCACAATGCTCAGCAGCATTCCCGGCCCCCTTGATACTGAAGCGTTTGATTCTAAATGCAGTGAAATCTGGATATTGCCCAGACTTGAACCAACAAAAGAAAAGTAAGCAATTACCATCTCTGTCAATAGAGAATCTAACCATTATGCCTGAAATTCAATTTGAATGTCAACTTCTTAGGAGTCACTATTGATCAGAAACTGAACTAGCCATTTAAATAGAGTGGCTACAAGAGCAGGTCAGATGCAATGAGTAACTCACCCCCTGAGTCCCAAAGCCTGCACACCATCCAGGATGTGCAAGTCAGCAGTATGCTGTAATACTGTCCACTTGGCTGAATGAGTGCAGCTCCAATAACATTGAAAAAGCTCAACATCCCACTTGATTAACACCACACTCACAAACATTCACTCTCTCCACCAATGCTGCTCAGTAGCCGCAGTCTGTGCCATCTACAAGATGCACTGCAGAATTTCATTGCTACTGCACTCCCTAGAGAGCATCTTTGAAACCCAAAACCACTTCTAAGGACAAGGACAACACGTGCATGGGAATAACACTACCAAGCTGCTTTTTATCCTTACTTAGAAATATGGTCACTTCCTTCAGTGTCACTGGGTGAAAATCTTAGAAATTGCCCCCTAACAGCATGGTGGGTCCACTTCTATTAAATGGATTGCAGTGTCTCTCGTAGGCAACCAGAGATGGACAGTAAATGCTGGCCCAGCCAGTGACACCCACATCCTAAGAATAAATGAGAAAAAAGTTTGTTGAGCTGCAAATATATTGGAAATTACAATGCAATAACAGCTGGAATGCTGAATTATTATGTCGAGTCAGTATTAAGTTATGGATGTGGTGTTTGGAGCATTTGGAGAGAAGGAATGAAAGTCAACAGCTTTGAAATTTAGTGCTTGAGAAGATTTCTTAGGATGAGCCATGTAATGTAAAAAGCTAATGAAGAACAATTGATTGAGGCCAAAATAGCATTTTTAGATAATACCGAAAGTTAACAAATGGTGTTATTTAGAAGCATTACTTAATGCTTTAATGGTATGAGTCATCACTGACTAAGCCCTTTGAAAATTTTGTCCATCCTTAATTTCCCTTGAGAAAATGATAATGAGTTGCCACCTTGAACTGCTACAGTCCCTAAGGAGTGTCAGAGAGCATGTTAGTACCATTACAATGCTATTAGGAATTTGATCTAGCAACAAAGAAGGGATGATGGCATAGTTCCGTCGAGATGGTTGTGATAGGGAATTTGCAGTTGCTGGAGTTCTCACTTGTTTTTATAGCCATGGATTTATTTGGCTTGTCCAGTTCAATTTGTGACCAATTGTAATCTGCAGGATGTAGACATTGGGAAACTCAGTGATGGTAATGTCGTTGAATGTCATAGAGAGATGATAATAAGCTGGCAATTGTGGTTTGGAGATGCCAGTGTTGGACTGGGGTGTACAAAGTTAAAAATCACACAGCACCAGGTTATAGTCCAACAGGCAATTGTGAATTGTGAATGTTATTTACCACTTAAATAAAAGCAAATACTGCAAATACTAGAAAGCTGAAATGAAAACAGAAAGTCCGAGAGGAAGGCAGTAGGTCTGGCAGCAAGTTGGACATGACATCTTCAGAAACACTTATCAGCCAAGTCTGTATAATGTCCTGAATTTGCTGAATTTTCACACAATCCACTTTGGTATCTGTGGAATAGTGAATGGTGCTGACCATTGTGCAGTCATCAGTAAAAATCTCTACTTCTGACTTCATGGTTATTAGAGTCATAGAGTCATAGAGGTGTACTGCGTTGAAACAGACCCTTTGGTCCAACCCATCCATGCTGACCAGATATCCCAACCCAATCTAGTCCCACCTGCCAGCACTCGGCCCATATCCCTCAAAACCCTTCCTATTCATGTACCCATCCAAATGCCTCTTAAATTTTGCAATTGTATCAGCCTCCACCATATCCTTTGGCAGCTCATTCCATGCACTTACCACCCTCTGCATGAAAAAGTTGCCCCTTAGGTCTCTTTTATATCTTTCCCCACTTACCCAAAACCTATGCCCTCTAGTTCTGGACTCCCCGACCCCAGGGAAAAGACTTTGTCTATTTATCCTATCCATGCCCCTCATAATTTTGTAAAGGTCACCCCTCAGCCTCCGACGCTCCAGGAAAACAGCCCCAGCCTGTTCAGCCTCTCCCTGTAGCTCAGATCCTCCAACCCTGGCAACATCCTTGTAAATCTTTTCTGAACCCTTTCAAGTTTCACAACATCCTTCCGATAGGAAGGAGACCAGAATTGCATGCAATATTCCAACGGTGACTTAACCAATGTCCTGTTCAGCTGCAACATGACCTCCCAACTCCTGTACTCAATACTCTGACCAATAAAGGAAAGCATACCAACGCCTTCTTCATTATCCTATCTACCTGCGACTCCACTTTCATGGAGCTATGAACCTGCACTCCAAGGTCTCTTTGTTCAGCAACACTCCATAGGACCTTACCATTAAGTGCATAAGTCCTGCTAAGATTTGCTTTCCCAAAATGCAGCACCCTGCATTTATCTGAATTAAACTCTATCTGCCACTTCTCAGCCCATTGGCCCATCTGGTCCAGATCCTGTTGTAATCTGAGGTAACCCTCTTCGCCGTCCACCACACCTCCAATTTTGGTGTCATCTGCGAACTTATTAACTGTACCTCTTCTGCTCACATCCAAATCATTTATGTAAATGACAAAAAGTCCTTGTGGCACTCCCCTGGTCACAGGCCTCCAGTCTGAAAATCAACACTCCACCACCACCCTCTGTCTTCTACCTTTGAGCCAGTTCTGTATCCAAATGGCTAGTTCTCCCTGTATTCCATGAGATCTAAGTTTGCTAATCAGCCTCCATGGGGAACCTTGTCGAACGCCTTACTGAAATCCATAAAGATCATATCTACTGCTCTGCCCTCATCAATCTTCTTTGTTACTTCTTCAGAAAACTCAATCAAGTTTGTGAGACATGATTTCCCACGCACAAAGCCATGTTGACTATCCATAATCAGTCCTTGCCTTTCCAAATACATGTACATCCTGTCCCTCAGGATTCCCTCCAACAACTTGCCCACCACCGAGGTCAGGTTCACCGGTTTATAGTTACCTGGCTTGTCTTTACCACCCTTCTTCAACAGTGGCACCACGTTTGTCAACCTCCAGTCTTCCGGCACCTCACCTGTGACTATTGATGATACAAATATCTCAGCAAAAGACCCACAGAGTTCTCGGGTACTTCTGATCAGGTCCTGGGTATTTAACCGTTTCGAGACATCCAGCACTTCCTCCTCTGTAATCTGGACATTTTGCAAGGTATCATCATCTATTTCCCTACAGTCTACATCTTCCATATCCTTTTCCACAGTAAATACTAATGCAAAATATTCATTTAGTATCTCCCCCACTTTCTGTGGCTCCACACAAAGGTCTGTGGCTCCACACAAAGGCCGCCTTGCTGATCTTTGAGGTGCCTTATTCTCTCCTCAGTTACCCTTTTGTTCTTAATATATTTATAAACACCCTTTAGATTCTCCCTGATTCTATTTGCCAAAGCTATCTCATGTCCCCATTTTGCCCTCCTGATTTCCCTCTTAAGTATACTCCTACTTTCTTTATACTCGTCTAAGGATTCATTCGATCTATCCTGTCTATGCCTGACATATGCTTCCTTCTTTTTCTTAACCAAACCCTCAATTTCTTTAGTCATCCAGCATTCCCTATACCTACCAGTCTTCCCTTTCACCCTGACAGGAATATACTTTCTTTGGATTCTTGTTATCTCATTTCTGAAGGCTTCCCATTTTCCAGCCGTCCCTTTACCTGCGAACATCTGCCTCCAATCAGCTTTCGAAAGTTCTTGCCTAATACTGTCAAAATTGGCCTTTCTCCAATTTAGGACTTCAACTTTTAGATCTGGTCTATCTTTATCCACCACTATTTTAAAACGCATAGAATTATGGTCACTGGCCCCAAAGTGCTCCCCCACTGACACCTCAGTCACCTGCCCTGCCTTATTTCCCAAGAGTAGGTCAAGGTTTGCACCTTCTCTAGTAGGTACATCCATATACTGAATCAGAAAATTGTCTTGTACACACTTAAGAAATTCCTCTCCATCAAAACCTTTAACACTATGGCAATCCCAGTCGATGTTTGGAAAGTTAAAATCCCCTACCATAACTACCCTATTATTCTTACAGATAGCTGAGATCTCCTTCCAAGTTTGTTTCTCAATTTCTCTCTGACTATTGGGGGGTCTTAATACAATCCCAATAAGGTGATCATCCCTTTCTTATTTCTCAGTTCTACCCAAATAACTTCCCTGTATATATTTTCAGGAATATCCTCCCTCAACATAGCTGTAATGCTATCCATTATTAAAAATGCCACTCCCCCTCCTCTCTTGCCTCCCTTTCTATCCTTCCTGTAGCATTTGTATCCTGGAATATTAAGCTGCCTGTCCTGCCCATCCCTGAGCCATGTTTCTGTAATTGCTATGATACCCCAGTCCCACGTTCCTAACCATGCCCTGAGTTCATCTGCCTTTGCTGTTAGGCCCCTTGCATTGAAATAAATGCAGTTTAATTTATTAATCCTACCATGTCCCTGCCTGCCCTCACTGTTTGACTCACTTCTGTTCTCAGCTGCACCCATCTCAGATCGATCTATTTCCTCACTATCTCCCTGGGTCCCACACCCCCACCTTACTAGTTTAAATCCTCCCAAGCAGTTCTAGCAAATTTCCCTGCCAGTATATTAGTCCCTTTCCAATTTAGGTGCAATCCGTCTTTCTTGTACAGGTCACTTCTACCCCAAAACAGCTTCCAATGGTCCAAAAATGTGAATCCTTCTCCCATACACCAGCTCCTCAGCCATGCATTCATCTGCTCTATCCTCCTATTCCTGCCCTCACTAGCTCATAGCACTGGGAGTAATCCAGATATTACTACCCTTGAGGACCTCCTTTTTAAATTTCTGCCTAACTCTCTGTAATCTCCATTCAGAGTCTCAACCTTTTCCTTTCCAAAGTCATTGGTTCCAACGTGCACAATGACCTCCTGCTGGCACCTCTCCCCCGTGAGAACATTCTGCACCCTTTCTGAGACATCCTTGATCCTGGCACCAGGGAAACAACAAACCATTCTGCTTTTTCTCTGCTGGCCTCAGAAACATCTGTCTGTATCTCTGACTACAGAATCCTCTTGGAAGCCAACATACTCCTCGTTGCATTAGAGCCAGTCTCAATACCAGAAACTTGGCTGTTGGCGCTACATTCCTCTGAGAATCCATCACCCCTTACATTTTCCAAAAGAGCATACCTGTTTGAAATGGGTATATCCATAAAAGACTCCTGCACTAGATGGCAACCTCTCTCACCCTCCCTGGAGTTAACCCATCTATGCAACTGTATCTGAGACTTGCCCCCCTTCCTATAACTGCCATCCATCACTTACTGTTGCTGTTGCAAGTTCCTCATCACTTCTATCTGTCTCTCCAACCGATCCACTCAATCTGGTAAGATTCACATCCAACAGCATTTATGGCAGATATAATCTGCGATAACCCTTAAACTCTCTTTAAAATCCTGACAAGATGCACATATCACTGCAAAGGTCATTTTTGCTCCTTCACAATCTACAGACCCAGAAAATAACACCGTCTTATTCCTCTACAAACACTACCCCAGGTTAAATTAATAGCTATGGCTTATATTTTAAGTTTAATCAAGAGACTTCTCTCCAAAAACATATAATTAAGAAAGAATCCACTATACTCACTACTGCAGTCTTTGTTGAAGTAGCTGAAGTTAGTTGAACCTAGGAATCAATCCTAAGAAACTGCTGCAGCGATGTCCTGGAACTAAAATGTTGGCCTTCAACAACTACAACCATCTTCCTTTTTCCTATATTTAACTCCAACCAATGTAACAGTTTGCCCTGATTCTCATGAATTCTAGTTTTTCTAGGACACCTTGATGCCAGTCAAATGGTGCCTTGAGGAAAAGGACCTTAACTCTCATCTCACCTTTTGAGTTCAACTCTTCTGTACATTTGGACTGTAGTGAAGTCAAAAACTAAGTGGACCTGGTGGAATCCAAAATGATCATTAGTAAACATGTTGTTACTGGGTTAGTAAACATATTATGACTGGGTAGTTAACATCTTCCATCACTTTGCTGATAATTGAGAGTGGAGTTTTAATTAGTTCTGGGATATGACTTAAGTCACACTGCTGGAATATTTCAGGGTGTGTAGCTTTTGTAAGATTCAGTGGCTTTCAGCACTGTTTCTTGATAACACGTGGAGTGAATCAGATTGGCTGAAGACTGACTTCTGTGATGTTAGAGACTCAGTAGGAGGCCGAGATGAATCATTCACATGATATTTCTGGCTGAAATTGCAGACGTTTCAGTCTTCTCTTTTGATTCACCCATTATTGGGAATGGGATATTTCCTATGACTGTTGATTGTGCCACAGTCCACCACCATTAATAACTTGATGTGGTATAAATAACAGCTTAGATTTGATCTCTTGGTTGAAGGGTTATTTAGTCCTGTCATCCAGGCAGAAGCTTTAGAGTGCCGTGGGCGGCACGGTGGCATTGTGGGCAGCACGGTGGCACAGTGGTTAGCACTGCTGCCTCACAGCGCCTGTAGACCCGGGTTCAATTCCCGACTCAGGCGACTGACTGTGTGGAGTTTGCACGTTCTCCCCGTGTCTGCGTGGGTTTCCTCCGGGTGCTCCGGTTTCCTCCCACAGTCACAAAGATGTGCGGGTCAGGTGAATTGGCCAAGCCAAATTGCCCGTAGTGTTAGGTAAGGGGTAAATGTAGGGGTATGGGTGGGTTGCGCTTCGGCGGGTCGGTGTGGACTTGTTGGACCGAAGGGCCTGTTTCCACACTGTAAGTCTAATCTAATCTATTCACTACTGGAGGCATTAACAAAAGAAGACCAAGAAATTAACAGTGAAAAAAGCAGCCAGATATCATTAAAGAATGGCTCAACCATAAGTCCAGCAATGCAATTGTCCACTGTTCACTACTGGATAGTGAAGAAGGCGTTTGGTATGCTTTCCTTTATTGGTCAGAGTATTGAGTACAGAAGGTAAAAACAATGACTGCAGATGCTGGAAACCAGATTCTGGATTAGTGGTGCTGGAAGAGCACCGCAGTTCAGGCAGCATCCAAAGTGCAGCGAAATCGACATTTCGGGCAAAAGCCCTTCATCAGGAACAGGAGTTGGGAGGTCATGTTGCAGCTGTACAGGACATTGGTTAGGACACTATTCAAATATTGCGTGCAATTCTGGTCTCCTTCTTATTGGAAAGATGTTGTGAAACTTGAAAGGGTTCAGAAAAGATTTACAAGGATGTTGCCAGGGTTGGAGGATCTGAGCTACAGGGAGAGGCTGAACAGGCTGGGGCTGGTTTCCCTGGAGCGTCAGAGCCTGAAGGGTGACCTTATAGAGCTTTATAAAATTACGAGGGCATGGATAGGTTAAATAGGCAAAATCTTTTCCCTGGAGTCGGAGAGTCCAGAACTAGAGGGCATAGGTTTAGGGTGAGAGGGGAAAGATATAAAAGAGACCTAAGGGGCAACTTTTTCATGCAGAGGATGGTACGTGAATGAAATGAGCTGCCAGAGGATGTGGTGGAGGCTGGTACAATTGCAACATTTAAGAGGCATTTGGATGAGTATATGAATAGAAAGGGTTTTGAGGGATATGGGCCGGGTGCTGGCAGGTGGGACTAGATTGGTTTGGGATATCTGGTCGGCATGGACGGGTTGGACCGAAGGGTCTGTTTCCATGCCGTACATCTCTATGACTCTATGACTGTTGCTAATATCAAAAAATCAAGGTCATCTCCACCACTTGGGGTAGTACTTTAGCAATGACTGTGTAACCAACTATCAATTGTTAGGAAATAATTATATTCAAATTGGATCACCAAGCTCTAAACTAGTATGAAAAGAATGATAACAATGAAAAGCTTTTTTAGATATTCTATAATCATATGACTAATATTATGGTTTTGTTCATTAATGTTTTCAAATTTTAGGTATTGGTAGAAAATATCAAGTATTGATTTTATTGTATCAAATATAAAGGTGAAGTCATTGTAGTTCTACAGGACCATAAGGCTGCACATTCACTACAGAGACGATTGGTAGTGATTTAACGTGAGGGTTACTATGCCTCAGGCTGGGGGAGATTTGCTCATTATTGAGTTGGCATCCAGCACAATGATAAAGTGAAGGATTTTAATTTCATAGAAAAATGAGAGTACAGAGTCCTCGAGTAATGGAAACGGGGCCTTTGGCCCAAACTAATCCATGCTGACCCTGGTGCCCCCTCAACTAGTTCCAATTGCCTGCATTTGGTCCCTATCCCTCTATGTCTTTTATATCCATATACCTATCCAAATATTTTAAAAATATTGCTATTGTACCTGCCCCAACCACTTTCTCTGATAGCCATTCCATATGGTAAAAACAATGACTGCAGATGCTGGAAAACAGAGTTTATATTAGAGTGGTGCTGGAAAAGCACAGCAGTTCAGGCAGCATCCAAGGAGCAGAAAAATCAGTATTTCAGGCAAAAGCCCTTCATCAGGAATCCATGTAAGCACCATTCTCTGTGTAAAGAAGTTGCCCCTCAGGTTCTTCCTAACTTTTTTCCCTCTCACCTTATACCTACATCCTCTAGTTTTCAGTTCTCCATCTGGACACTATATGTATTCATCCTACCTATGTCTGTTATGATTTTATATACCTCAATAAGGCCAATCCTCATTCTCCTAGGTTCCAAGGAATAAAGTCATATCCTGGCCAACCTATTCCTATAACTTAGACCTAATAGTCTGGCAACATGGTTATTGAAAGTGGTAACAGAAATTTGCAACGTTTAAAGGGTTTCAGATAGTCAATTCCTTACGTTTTGTAATTTTCTGCAGTCTGGGAAAAATGGGAAAAAAAACCTGTTAGATTTCCTGAAAGAAACAGGGCTTCCTTTGTCCATTTTAAAATGACAAAACAATAATTATGAGAAAAGGAATTCAACGGAGTCATTTTCACATTATGAGAATATAGTTTAATTATTTTCTTTAAGACTACAATATTGTACTACCAAGGTTGATTGGACGAACTATTCTACTTAAAATATCACCAAATGTGGCAAGAACTGATAAAAATGAGCTGTGTTTGACATAATGGGTTTCAGTCTGTAAATGTCATTTACCTCATTAACCTCAACTGCTGCGACAGCTACATTGAGTAAATTCTGCAACGGACCACTTCCCGGTTCACCAGGATTGAGTCTGCTATTCTTGTATGTTTCCTATGGGTGCTTGAATACAAACTGCAGCATTTGAATAGTTAAGTAGCTGAGATTTTAGTTTTGCAATTTTTGCAATTTCAGCACTAAGAAAAGTGCTGAAACCATGGTCTGTAGCACATCAAATCCATTTTATTCAGCGATGCCGAACCTATTTTGGTGAGTCTAGAGAGATGCAATATTTAAATATAATTCTATTTTATTAGTTCTCTTTCCTGTAAAATAAAACTGTCAAACAGTCCAACACCCAAAATAATCAGCATCTTGAACATAAGTGAGACCAAAAATGACAACAATTTGAAACAGTAGTGTCACCAGGGATGTGAGATAGAAGATTCATTTTACTTCAAAAAGGAAAAAAAGGTTATGGCAGAATTGTGATTCCTCCGGACTGGAATGAGGATATATTTCTTCACTGAAAGGGTAATGAACCTACCTCAGAAGCAGAGCTGGGACACTGAATACATTCAAGAGGGAGATAAATAATGTTTTAGTGTTTAAAGGCATCAAAAGGTATGGGTAGAAAGCAGGAATATGGCATTCAGGCAGAGGGTCAGCCATGATCCTACTGAATGACTTATAGGTTCAGAGGGCCAAATGACCTACTGCTGCTTCTAGTTTATATGCTTCAGTGCCATGCTTCAATGTTTTTTCTCGGCTGATGTGAAAGGACAAAATGTTATCACTGGCTATCGGTAAATTTGCTTGTACCCAGCTCTCTTGCTGGAGTTAAATTTCTATGCTACTTTGCCTATGTGTCATTAAATATATGTTCCTTTCACCTATGCTTTTAGATGTAGCAGTGCTGGAATACTCTGAGATGAAACTTCATATAATTGTACTGATGGCAGTTTTCTTTTTCCAAAATTCAAAATTTTCAAATTGTTCATGTTATCTGGATTATTAGCGGAAGGCTTCTTGGATTACCGGTCTGGTAACATTATTTCTGTTTCTGCTTTGGTTGTGTTAGCATTATAGACTAATATCCATATACTACATACCATACAATTATCTTTGTTTTTTGATTGGATAAATGCTCAGTAAAGTGCCTCGGTAAATTAACATCAAGTTTTGTTTAAAAATTCAGTACTGTTCATGCTGGAAATCTGGAATTAAACAAAGAATGCTGAGAACTCTCTGCGGATCAGGTAGCATCTGTTGAGATGGGAGTTGTTAGTGGAAAGGTTAACTGTGTTACTCACTTGACATATACTGGATGAACCGTTAAGTGTTTTCAGCGTCAGTTTTCATACATATTCTTGAAATTTTTCTAATTACTGATTAGGAGTAGTCAGCATGGCTCTGTGCATGGGAGATCACACCTCACAATTTGTTAGAGTTCTTTGATGAAGTGACCAGGAAGATTTTTAAGGGCAGGGTAGTAGACTTAGTCTGTATGGATCTCAGGAAAGCCTTTGTTAAGGTTCCACATGGCATGCTGCTCAGGAAAATTAGTTTGCATGGAATCCAGGGCAAGCTGGCGAATTGGATACACAATTGGCTTGATGGTAGGAATCAGAGGGTAATAGTGGAAGGATGCTAATTGGACTGAAGACCTGTTACTAATGGTGTGGTTCAGGGGTTGGTGCTGGGCCCATTGCTGTTTGTTATCTATATCAATAATTTGGATGAGAATGTACAAGGCATGATTATTAAGTTTGCAGGTGACACTAAAATAGGTGGTATTGTGGACAGTGAGCAAGGTTATCAGAAATTGCTGCAGTACCTTGATCAACTGACGAAGTGGATCAAAAAATGGCAATTGGAGTTAATATAGACAAGTGTGAGGTTTTGCAGTTTGGAAAGTCAAATCAAAGTAGGAATTTCAGGGTGAATAGTGGGGCATGAAGGAGTGTAGTGGAACAGAGGGACCTTGGAATCCAGGTGCACGGTTCTCTGAAATTGGAGTCACAGGGCAGTCAAGAAGGCTTTTGGCACACTGGGCCTTCATCAGTCAGAGCATTGAGTAGAGAAGTTGGGAAGTCATGCTGCAGTTGTATAGGATGTTGGTGAAGCCGGACTTGGAGTATTGTCTTCAGTTTTGGTTACCTTGCGATAGGAAGGATGTTATTAAACTGGAAAGAGTGCAGAAGAAACTTACAAGGATGTTGCTGGAACTCAAGGGTCTGAGTAATAGAGAGGTGGACAAGCTAGGACTTTTTTCTTGAGAGTATAGGAGACTGAAGGGGGATTTTATAGATGTGTATAAGATTATGAGGGTCATGGATAGGGTGAATACACTCAGTCTTTTTCTAAGGGTTGGAAATTGAAGACAAGAGGGCATCATTTTAAGGTTAGTGGGAAAAGAATGAAAGGGAACCTTTTACACAGAGCGTGGTATGCATATAGAATGAGCTGTCAGCGGAAGTCGTTGAAGCAGGTACATTAACAACATTTAAAAGGTATTTGGACAAATACATGGATAGGAAGGGTTTGGAAGGATTTGAGCAAAGTACAGGGGTTAGTGTGTATGGAGATTTTGGTTAGCATGGACCAGTTTGGGACGAAGGGCCTGTGTCTGTGCCGTAGGACTGTATCACTCTCTCTGGATTATTATAAGGTTTAAGTTTTAAAATTATTTCATGGGATGTGAGTGTTGCTGGCTAGGCCAGTATTTATTGCCCATGTCTAGTTGCCCTTGAAAAGATAATGGCAAGCTACATTTTTGAATCACTGCAGTCCGTTTGGTGTAGGTACACCCACAATGCTGTTAGAGGCAGAGGTCCAGGATTTTGACTCAGTGATACTGAAGAAGCAGTGACATATTTCCAAACCAGGATGGTGAATAACTGAGAGTGAAACTTACAAATGGTGATATTCGTGTATCTGCTGCCCTGGTCCTTCTAGATGGTAGTGGTCATGTGTTTGGAAGTTGCTTTTTAAGGATCCTTGGTGAATTTATCTGGTGCTCATTTAGATGGTGCACAATGTTTCTATGGTGAGTCAGTGGTGAAGGAGTGAATATTGTGGATGTTGTCCCAGTTTTCAGAAGCTCACAGCCAACTTTATTTCGCATTTAGAAAAATAATATGTATTCCATTCGAGGTAAGCAACACATCATCTAGTAGTCATATATTCACAGGAAAACATCTTCTGTAATTTTTCAAGCAGATAAAATCTGTAACGATAATGTTCAGTTTTTGTCTCTCCAAAATGTTTTGATTGGTCAGTTTAAAGGATTCTCCTGCTCTTGGATGCTGCCTGACCTTCTGTGCTTTTCCAGCACCACACTCTCGACTCTAATCTCCAGCATCTGCAGTCTTTACTTTCTCCCAGTTTAAAAGACATGCCTAATCATTGGTTTCTTAGGTGGGTGGGTCCTAACATGCATGGAGGCACTTAAGGCAGGTGGAATATGTGACACGTTTACAGATTGCAGTGTTTAGTGTCAGTGGTTGCAGAAGGAAGTATTTGGTGGAAAACAAAACAATGGATGATATGGGGAAATCAAAGATAAAAATACCTTGGCAGGACAGATCGTTCCTCTGGTGGGATGGAAGCTTAGAAATGGAAAAAAGGAGGTGGAGATGACATATTAGAGGTGGAAGGAATGGAATGGGAACCATCGGATCGTAAAATAGGAGCAGAATTAGGTCCTTTGGCCTCTTGACTCTGCTCTGCCATTCAATCGTGGCTGATAAATTTCTCAACTCAGTTCTCTTGCTTTCTCCTTGTAAACTTTTATGCCCTTACTCATACTAATATTAGGAACAGGAGAGTAGCGAGGGAAAGTGTAAGTGGACTCAAGGACAAAGGAGGGAATTTATGCAAGGAGTCAGAGGAAATGAGTGAGGCCCTTAAGAGTACTTAACATCAGTATTCACCAAGGAGAATGATGTAAATGATGGTAAGATTAGGGAGGAATATGTTGATACTCTAAGATGTGTCAAAATTAAGATGGAGAAGGTGTTGCTTGTCTTGAAAAATATTAAGGTTGATAAGTCCCAGGACCTGACAGGATCAATCTCAGGATATTGAAGGAGGTAAGGGAGGAGATTGATGATGCAAAGATCTTTGTATCCCCTTTAGCTACAGGTGAAATCCCAGAAGACTAGAGAATAACCAATGTTGTTCCTTTGTTCAAAAAGGCAACAGGGATAATTCAGAAAATTATATGCCAGTGAGCCTGAACATGCAGATATTATAGCAATATTTATGGGGCATTTAAATGCTTAATCTGGTTGATAGTAGAGGGATATAGGCCATGTGCAGACAGATGGGATTAGTTCAGAATAGCATCATTCTTTGGCACAGGGTGTGCAGAAGAGCCTGTTTCTGTGCTGTAACATTGTATGTTCTATGTTCTATTCCAAATGTGGCCTAAAGAAAGTTTATACACCTGCAACATGACTTGCCAATTTTTGGTGCCCTGACCAATGAAGGTAAGCATGTCATATGTCTTCTTTACCACCTTAGCCACTTGTTTTGCAACTTTCATGCGGTTATGGATTTAGTACCCAAGATCCCTTTGTATATCGATGTTCCTAAGGTTCTGGCCATTAACAGTACACTTTCCTCGTGCATTTGATCTCCCAAAATGCATCACCTAACATTTGTCTGGATTTAACTCCATTTGTCATTTCTTTGCCTAACTTTGCAGCTGATCTATATTCTGCTGCATCCTTTAATATTCTTTCTTGCTCTCCACAACTCTACTAATTTGTCTGTCACCTGCAGACTTGCTACTTGGACCATCAACATTTTCACCCAAATCTTTTATATATATCACAAACAACAGAGATCCTTGTGGAACACTGATGCTTACAGACCTATAGTCAGAAAAACACTTATCCACAACTACCCTCTCTGACCAACCCAATTTTGTATCCAACTTATCAACTCACCATGGATTTCACGTGATTTGATCTATTGGGCTAGCCTATCATGAGGGATCTTGTCAAATACTTTAGTAAAGCCCGTGTAGATAATGTCTAGTATCTTACCCTCATTAACTATCTTCATCTTTTCCTCAAAACACTCAATCAAGTTTGTGATACGAGAGCTCCCCTATGTAAAGCAATGCTGACTACCCTTAATTTGTACATTCTAGTTTTAGTTCCAGATTTCATTATTTGGATTTAAATTCCACCATCTGCCATAGTGGGCTCCAGGTATTTGATAGAAGGAAACATAGCTAATGTTGATAGGACTAGAGAAAATAAGGAGGAGAAAGTTAGAAAATACTGAGAAGCCTGAATAGAGTGGAAGTGGAGAAAGTGTTTCCAACTAGTAGGTGAGACTAGGACTCAAAAGCCCAACCTCAGGGTGAAGGGACAACCATTTAGAACTGAGATGAGGAGGCATTTCTTGAGCCAGACAGTGGTGAATCTGTGGAGTTCATTGCTGCAGAAGACTGTGGAGGCCAAGTCATTGCGTGTCTTCATGATAGAGATTGATAAATTCTTGGTTATGAACATAGAACAGGATAGTGCAGGAACAGCCACTTCTGCCTACCATATCTACACCAACCATGATGCCATTCTAATTTATCCTAACTGCCTGCATATGGTCTTTATTGCTCTATTCTTTGCCTGTTCATGTGACTGTCTAAATACAGTGCTATCATATCTGCTATCATATCTGTTAAACATTGCTATCATATCTGCTTCTACTACTTCCCTGGCAGTGTGTTATGAACACCTACAGTATCACCCTTTGTGATCACCTGTTATAAAAGCTCAACTTATTTACAGTATTAATGTCATTTAGGGAATGAAATCTGTTGTCTTTGCCTGCTGTCTACGTTAGTTCAGACCAACATCAAAGTATGATGTGGAGGAGTCAGTGTTGGTCTGGGGTGAACAAAGTTTAAAATCACACAACACCAGTTTTAGTCCATCAGGTTTATTTGGAAGCACTAGTTTTCGGGGTGCTGCTCCTTCCATATAAATCATAACCTGGTGTTGTGTAATTTTTAACGTCAAAGTAGTTGACTCTAAACTTACCCTGATTTCAAGAGCAATTAAATGCTGGTCATGACAGTGATACCAACACCCCATGAAATGATTTTTAAAAAGCTTCCTTTTAAATATATTTTTATGTGCAGTATCATAGTCCCTGAGGCTCCCTCATTAAAATAAAAGTGGCTATGTATTGTAACATTCTTAAATTGAATAAGAACAAGAAGCATGAGATTTCTAATTTATGAATCTCAAACATTACTCTTTTTAAACATTCGACTCCTCCTCCTCCCCCCCCCCCCCCCTCCCCCCCCAACCCACTCACACAGCAAAACACAAATAAGGAAGATAGGACAGCAGGTGGTCTTGATAAGTTAAAAGGATCATTTTCTTTTGGAGGGTTGGTTAGCCCTGCTGGCTGGTTGGCTGGTTTGTGTTATAGTATGATACCAATAGAACAGCATGGATTGACTCCCTGCACCAGCTGAGGTTACCAATGAAGGACCCATATTCTCAATATCTCCTGAGGTATCTAATGAGGGAGTAGCCTTCTGGGACCAAACCAACTTTATCTTATATGGGTGGCACGATGGCTTAGTAGTTGCCCCATACTGTTGTGAGTGCAAACTCACTGGGCTGAATGGCCTCTTTCTGCACTGTAGTGATTCTATGATCTTCTTTGAAATAAATAAAATCAGAAGAACACAGTTCCAAATGAGTAGTTCAAAATTACAAAACTAGATGGATTGTTTCCATAATACTTTTCCTTTCTTTGATGATTCTTTGATGTATGCAGTGATGATTTGTCTTTAGTTCATTGATTGCTTCATTGGACCTGGGGTCTTTCTGGTGTCTTTGGGGATTAGATAATTTCTTTCCCCATTTGAAAATGGACATTTCCCTCCTCTTTCGACAGGAGAGAGCAACTTTACAGAGGAAGGGAAGAGAAAATGATCGATGCAGACAGTGCCTCTGGGGGTCTTCTTTCTTCACTCTTTCTCTCTATTGTAATTCCCTCACAGAGTCTGCGTTATGGTGCAACCTGATCAATCAGAGGCTTGTTGCTATGCTGAGCACTCCTGACAAATGGTGCCACTTTGGCTGTTCTCAATGTACCCCAAAAAGTAACTTTGACATGCATTTTCCAATACTAGATAATTGTTTTTCAAGTGTAACTGAGGTTTATGCATGGGAACAGTAGTAGACTTACAAGGAATTGTCCAGGACACTGAAGATTCGGCTCAACAAAAGTCTTCCCACTGGAGCCCTTTGAAAACATCTGCTTGAATCAGAGAATTCAGAGGGTCTGCTTCAATTAATTAAAAAGTTACTCAGAAATGGTTAAACTACTGAATAACTACACTAATTCCTAACTGTTAAACTGAATCCTACCTTACCTGACATGTCCCCAGCTATACCTCCCTCAAACCCCAGCTGACCTGACAGTTCTCTCCTCTACCCCATGACCTAATGCACCTCCTCTATGTCCAGAACTGAAAGGCACCCATCATTTTGGGACCCAATCTCACCCTTCACTTCCCCTGTTGCCAAAAACAAACTCCCTTCCCCTACTCCAGACCAAGCTCCCCCTCCCTACTCTGGATATGATGTTCCTTTCACCGGCTCCAGGTCCAATTTCCCCGATTTCATCTGCTCTAGACCTGACCCCTTCTGACCTCTGCTCCAGGCTGATCCCCCTTCACTCATTCCACACTCAACACTCATTTTCCTGCTCCATACCCTGACCCTCCTTACCCCACTCTGTACCTGACACTTCTTCTCCTGTTCTGAACACAAACCACTTCTCTGCCCTGTTCTCCACTGCCCTCCCCGGACCCATTCTGGTATCTTTTCTCCTGTTTTGTACTCTTCCACCTTCCTCCTGCTTTGTACCTGATCCCCACTTCTCCCATTAAGCTTCACTGGGTTAGCTTGCTGGAAAACAAAGAGGTATTGTACAGTGTTACCAAGCTCACTATTTCTTTGTTTAACTTTTTCTATGTGCATTTTGCAGCCCTGAACACGTCAAGAACCTTCAACATTGATACCAATATAAAAGTGCGATTCCAAAATAATGATGGCATCCTGTTTGGCCAGAATGTTGTCCAGTACAGTCATGGGTAAGAGCATTTATTCAGATTTTACTTTTTAAACTTTGCACAGACTTTAGAAACAACTGATTAACTACCATACTGACTCAGCTGAAAAGACAGGACAACACTGCTGTTGGCCATTTTTGAGCTCTGAAGGAATCCAATAGCATCCAGGAGATGGTGAACTGCTTGCTGTCAGAGCTTGGTTATGTTAAAAGGCAAAGAGCGCTCTTCCAAGAACTGCTAACTGGTCAGAGGGCTAGCAGCTCATCATGCCCAACTTTACCACCAGAAGCAGTGGCTGCTGTTGGGACTGCAGATGATCAAGGCCAGAGAAGAGACCAGGGAATGAATTTAAATCAGGCTTGCTTAGATAGACCTGAGATGTTGGTTAGGTTGCATATATCAGCAGGGGCACTTCACTCTAAGCTGGAGAATGCCTCATCAGGAGCATCTCCCACAAATCCTGCAATCCCATCGAGCCTATATGTAAGCCACCAGGTATCTTTGGGCAGCCTTCCCCCACAGTATATCATTCCCTTGTTCCTTCTGCTGCTATTGTACCCAGTGGCTCAATGAGGTCTTTACGTAAACACAAATCAACCACTTACAAACTTCTGGATGCCACCAGGTGAGAAGGATAACTATGAGCTATCTCAACCCTGCTTTAGTCAGACAATAAGGAAGTGGCAGTCACTCCATGACTCAATTTTCATCACAATTTCATAGAGTCACTCACCCACACAGCCAGTTTCCATGGGGAAAAGTAAGTTATACCCAATGTAGTTAATTATGTAAACCAGTGGTATGTTGAACATAAGATTAATTTTAAAGCAAAAGTACTGCGGATATTGGAGGTCTGAAACAACAAAAAAATTTGCTAGAAAATCTCAACAGGTCTGGCAACATCAATGGTGAGTATTCAGAGTTAATGTTTAGGCCCAGTGACCCTTCTTCAGAGTTCAGTTATATAAAATTTATCGCATACCTTTCAGTGATTTTGTTTTACTTTATAATTTTCATTCACATCTTTTTGCTGTAGTGTTCAATGTTTTATGTTCTAAAGTCTGGCAGTAATGTTGAAATAAAAGTCACCATGACATTACCACTCCATACCAACTATATCAAAAATAAACAAATCACCTTGTTGCATTGCCTTGGTGCCTATTTCTGGAAGAAGCCGTTTGATCCCTTGTGTATTTTTAATTAATTATTTTGTGGTCTGTTGGTCTTGCTGACTGAGCCATTTTATTGCTCATCTCTAATTGACCAGAGGGCAGTTTAGAGTCAGTCAATTTGCTGTGCGCCTGGAGTCACGTGCGGGCAGATTAGGTGAGGATGACAGATTTTCACATTTCATCATCTGCCACATCAGGGATTTGGACCTGTATCTGCAGAACATTAGCATTAGGTTCTGGAGTACTAGTGTGGTGACTACAACTGTGCCACATAGTTTGATGGCCTTCCTGAAAAGAGACAATATGGATTCTCGGTGGCTGTCCAGCTGGCAGGTGAGATCCCTGTCATCATATATTTGCAGTTCTCTGTAGAGAGAAAACATTCCTTCTAACGTTTCTTCCAATACTTAAAACCATGCTTTCTACTTTTGCACTGACATTCCAAGTGAAATAATTTATCAAAAACGCAAACAGAATTTACTGGAAAAACTTAGCAGGTGAAGAGAAAACAGAGTTAACCTTTTGGATCCAGTGTCCCTTCTTCAGAACTATTTGTAGCTAGGAAAAGGTTGGTACGTATATAAAATAATTTATTAACACAGCAAAAAAAATTCAAGGTTGTATCATATCTCCCTTCAATCCAAATATAAGTCTTGGACTACATTTTTCTTGCAGGCAAGAAGCAGTGAGTTGGAATAAATGGATCCTTTTCAGAGTGTCAGGCAATAATGAGTGTGGTACCACAGAGTTCAGTGCTGGGACCCCAGCTGTTCACAATATATATTAACGACTTGGACGAAGGAATTGAATGCACAAGCTCCACAGTTACAGATGACACTAAGCTGGGTGGCAGTCTGTGATGTGAGGAGGATGCTAAGAGGCTGCAGGGTGATTTGGACAGACTGGGCAAATACCTGGCAAATGAAATATGATGTGGATAAATGTGAGGTTATCCATTTTGATGGCAAAAATAGGAAGATAGATTATTATCTGAATTGTGGTAGTTTAGGAAAAGGTGAGGTGCAATGAAACCTGGGTGTCTTGGTTGAGCTGTCGCTGAAGATTGGCATGCAGGTGCAGCAGATGGCAAGGAAAGCTAATGGCATGCTGGCCTTCATAATGAGATGATTTTAGTATCGGCATAGGGATGTCTTCTTGCAGATATATGAGCCACACTTGAGTATTGTGTGCAGTTTTGGTCTCCTGGTCTGAGGAAGGACATTCTTACTATTGATGAGTCCAGTGAAGATTCACCAGATTGATTCATGGGATGGCAAGACTGACATAAAAAAGACTGGATTAACTGGGCTTGTATTCGCTGGAATTTAGAAGAATGAGGTCAGGGGGAATCTCATAGAAATATAAAATACTGATGGGACGTTTCACTCAGACAATTGTGAACCTGTAGTATTCTCTACTGCAGAAAGCTGTTGAGGCTAGTTCCTTAGATATATTTAAGAAGGGAGCTATACGTGACCTTTGTGGATAAAGTAATCGAGGAGTATGGAGAGAAAGAGGGAGTGGAATACTGAAATTGATCAGCCTTGATCATATTGAATGGTGGTACAGGCTCAAAGAGCCAAATAGCCTACTCCTGCATCGACTTTTTATGATTCTGTTTCTTGTTGCTTCTCTCTAAATCATCACCACTTTATCACTTTCACAATGCATCTACATTTACATACAAAGTATCTCAATATGGCTCATTCAGTAATTTCGAGAGTGTGGTGCTGATGAAGGGCTTACGCCTGAAACGTTGATTCTCCTGCTCCTCAGATGCTGCCTGACCTGCTGTGCTTTTTCAGCACCACACTCTTGACTCTGATCTCCAGCATCTGCAGTTCTCACTTTCTCCCATTCAGTAATTTGTACAGTTACAGTTATTTATTTCAATATAGAACCATAGAAACAGCACAGAAAAAGGCAATTCAGCCAATTATGTGTGAACAATTGATTGAACCAGCCACTTATTCTAATCCCACTTACTGGCACTTAGTCCGTAACCTTGCAGGATCCAATGCTTCAGGTGGAGGTCCAGATTCCTTTTAAATGAGTTGAAGGTTTTCACTTCAACCACTAAATCAAGCAGTGAATTCCAGACACAAAATACCATCTGGGTGAAAAGGTTGTTCCTTATGTCACCTCTAAACCTTCCACCAATCATTTTAAATGTGTGCACCGTGGTAATTGATCTCTGCTAGTGGAAACAGGTAATCCCTGTCCACTCTTTTCAAATTTCTCATGATTTTGTATATCTTGATTAAGTCACTCCTCAGCCTTCTCTGTTCAAAGGAAAACAACCCAAGCCTTTTCTATCTTTCCCCATATCTGCAATTCTTAAGCCCTAGCAATATTCTTGTAAATTTCTTCTGTTACATCTCCAGAGCAATATGTCCTTCATGTAATGTGAAGAACAGAACAAAATTCCATATGTGGCCTAGTGACGTCTTACATGGATCCAGCATTACATATGTGCTTTTAAATCCAATATCTCGCCCAATGAAGGAAAGCATCCAATATGTCTGTTTTGCAACTTTACATACCTGTCCTGCCACTTTCAGGTCCCTGCTCTCAAGTCTCTCACGTACTCAAGCCCACTCAAAGCCCTCATATTTATTATATATTCCCTTGCTTTGGTTGCCCTCCCCAAATTCATAACTTTACACTTCTCCAGTTTAAATTCTATACCCACTCAATCAACCATTGATGTCTTCCTGCAGTCAGCAAACCACTTCACTATCACAGATTGGGATGCCTTCAGAAAGTAGCTGACGGCAACTTAAAAAGCAATAAAAGGCAGAGAAGATGAACTATGAAGGTAAGCTAGCATGTTATATCAAAGAATGTTGCAAGAGTTTTTTGAGTTATACAAAAGATAAGCAAAAGGCAAGAGTGGACATTAGACTGCTGGAAAAGAGGTTGGAGAAGTAGTCATCGGGAGCAAGGAAATGGTGATGGAACTGAATAGGTACTTTGCATCAGTCTTCATAGTGTAAGACGCCAGCTGCATAACAGAACTTCAATAGAGTCACAGACAGAAGTGAGTGTAATGGCCATCGCTAAGGAGAAGGGGGCTGGGGAATATGAAGGGTCAGACGTAGATAACTCACTCAGACCAGATGAATTATACCTAGAGTTCTGAAGGAGATAACTGAGCAAATTTTGGAGGCATTGGTGGTGATCTTTCAGTAATCACTGGAGTCAAGGAGGGTCCCTGAGGCCTGGAAAATGACTTATGTAACACCTGAATGAGAAAGAAGGAGTTAAAAGACGGTTATAAGCTGGTTAGCCTGACCTTGGACATTGGTTGGATTTTAGAGTCCATTGATGAGGATGAGATTGCAGCCTTCTTGAAAGTACGTGGTAAAATTAGGCTCTGTCAGCATGGCTTCGTCAAGGCTGACATGCCTGACAGATCTGTTAGACAAAGGAGTGGATGTGATCCATTTCGATTTCCAGGTGGCCTTTCATAAGGTGCTGCACAGGAGACTGTAAGATAAGATAAGAACTCATTTGTGTTAGGGGCAAGGTACTAGATAGAGGATTGGCTGACTGGCAGAAGGCAGAAATTGAGGATAAAGGGTTCTTTTTCAGAGAGGCAGCTGGTGACTAGTAGAGTTCTGCAAGGGTCAGTGTTAGAATCACAACTTTTCACTTTATATATTAATGATCTAGATGAAAGAACTGAGGGCATTCTAGCTCAGTTTGCAGATAATACAAAGATAGGTAGAAGGACAGGTAGCACAGAGGAGGTGGGGAGACTGCAGAAAGATTTGGACAGGTTAGGAGAGTGGGCAAAGAAGTGGCAGATGGAATACAATGTGGGATGCACTTTGGTAGGAAGAATAAAAGGCATGGACTATTTTCTAAATGGGGATACAATTCAGAAGTCTAAAGTACAAAGAGACTTGTAAGGTCTAATCCAGGATTCTTTCAAAGTAAACTTACAGGTTTAGTTAGTAGTGAAGAAGGCAAATGCAGTGATGGCATTTATTTTGAGAGGACTTGAATATGAAAGCAGGCATGTACTTCTAAGGCTCTATAATGCTGTGGTCAGACCACATTTGGAGAATTGTGTGCAATTTTGGCCCAATATTTCAGGAAAGATGTACTGACCTTGGAGTGTGTGCAGAGGAGGTTCACGAGGAGCTTAAGGTTGAGGAAGCAAGGAACTGGCACAGCTTTAGAGGATTGTAGGGTAGCTATGAAAGAACTCGAAAATGGATTGAGGAGAGCTAGGAGGGAGTATGAAAAAGCCTTGGTGGGAAGGATTAGGGAAAACTCAAGGCGTTCTCCACTTACATGAGGAATAAGAGAATGATCAGAGACAGGGTAGGGCCAATCAGGGATAGTGGAGGGACTTGTGCCTGGAATCTGAAGAGGTAGAGGAGGCCCTAAATGAGTTTTTATGTCAGTGTTCACGAGAGAGAGGGACCTTGTTGATAGTGACATTACCGTGGACCAGTTTATTAGGCTTGAACAGATTAATATCAAGAAAGTGAATGTGTTAAAAATTCTGGGAAGCATCAAGATAGATAAATCCCCAAGGCCGGATGAAATATATCCAAGGTTACTATGGGAAGCAAAGAATGTGATTGCTGTGCCTCTGGCGATGATCTTTGCAACCTCATTCTCCATAGGAGTAGTACTGGATGATTGGAGGGAGGCGAATGTTGTTCCTTTGTTCAAGAAAGGAAATAGGGAAATCCCTGGGAACTACATTCCAGTGAGTCATAGGTCTGTGGTAAGCAAGCTACTGGGAAGGATTCTGAGAGATAGGATTTATGACTATTTGGAAGAACATAGTTTGATTAAAGATAGTCAACATGGCTTTGTGAGGGGCAGGTCATGCATCACAAGTCTTATTGAGTTCTTTGGGGATGTGTCAAGACAAGTTGAGCAGTGCATGTGGTGTATATGGATTTCAGTAAAGCATTGGTTAAGGTTCCCCACGATAGGCTCATTCAGAAAGTTAGGAGATATGGGATACAGGGAAATGTAGATGTCTGGATACAGAATTGGCTGACCAAAAAGAAGATAGCAAGTGGTAGTGGGTGGAAAGTATTCCGCCTGGAGGTCGGTGACTAGTGCTGTCCTGCAGGGATCTGTTCTTGGGCCATTCTCTTGTAGTTCTTATAAATGACTTGGATGAAGAACTGGAAAGATGGGTTAGTAGGTTTGCTGATGACACAAATGTCAGTGGTGTTGTAGATAGTGTTGAGGGCTGTTACAGGCTACAACAAGACATTGACAGGTGCAGAGCTGGGCTGAGAAGTGGCAGTTGGAGCTCAACCTGGATAAATGTGGAGTGATTCATTTTGGAAGGTTGAATTTGAATGCTGAATACAGGGTTAAAGACAGGATTCTTGTCAGTGTGGAGGAAGAGAGGGATCTTGGGGTCCATGTACATAGATCCCTCAAAGTTGCCATCCAAGTTGATAGGGTTGTTCACAAGTCGTATGGTGTTTTGGCTTTCATTAACAGTGGGATTGAGTTTAAGACCACGAGGTTTTGTTGCAGCTCGATAAAACCCTGGTTAGACCA
Organism: Hemiscyllium ocellatum; assembly: GCF_020745735.1. Lineage (NCBI taxonomy): Eukaryota > Metazoa > Chordata > Chondrichthyes > Orectolobiformes > Hemiscylliidae > Hemiscyllium > Hemiscyllium ocellatum. Next base: position 378,805 of record NC_083431.1, on the reverse strand, counting down.
TACTTGGAATATTGTGCAGGGAAGGTCATGTCTTACAAACCAAATAGAATTCTTTGAAGAGATGGCAAAGTTATTGATGAGGGAAGGGATGTAGATGTCATATACATGGGCTTCAGTAAGGTGTTTGTTAAGTTTACCCATGGTAGGCTGATGAGGAAGGAGATGTTGCATGGGAGAGATCCCAGAGGGGAGAATTGCTAATGTTGTCCCCTTGTTTAAGGAGGGTAGCAGGGATAATACAGGTAATTATACATCTGTGAGCCTAACGTCAGTGATAGGGAAGCTATTGGAGAAGATACTAAGGGATAGGATATATACTGATTTGGAAGAAAATGTGCTTATCAGTGATAGGCAGCATGATTTTGTATCCAGTTCTGGTGGCCTCATTATAGGAAGGATGTAGATGCTTTAGAAAGAGTGCAAAGGAGATTTACCAGGATGCTGCCTGGATTGGAGGGCTTGTCTTATGAAGAGAGGTTGAGTGAGCTAGTGTTTTTCATACTGGAGAGAAGAAGGAAGAGATAGAGGTGTACAAGGTAATAAGAGGCATAGATAGAGTAGATAGCCAGTGACATTTCCCCTGAGCAGAAATGACTGTCACACGGATTCATAATTTTAAGCAGTGGTAGTAGAGTCAGAGACATTAGGAACATTTAAGTGACTGCCGGACAAGCACATGGACTGCAGTAAATTGAGGGGTGTGTAGGTTATGTTGATCTTTGATTAAGATAAATGCTCAGAACAACATCGTGGGCCAAAGGACCTGTACTGTGCTTGCTCTGTATGCAGTGTTCTGTGTTCTAATGAAAAGCGTAACATAGAAACGTTTGAGGACTCTGGGTTAATACTCGGAGTTTAGAAGGATGAGGGGTGATCGAATTGAAACATACAGAATACTGAATGATCAATACAGAGTAGATATTGGGAAGATGTTTCAATTGGTAGGAGAGACTAGGACTCAAGGGCATGGTTTTAGACTAAAAGGAAGACCTTTTAGAACTGAGATAAGGAGAAACGTCTTTAGTCAGAGAGTGGTGAATCTATGGAATTCATTGCTACAGAAGGCTGTGGAAATCAAGTCATTAAGTATATTTAAGACTTAGATGGATAGGTTCTTGAGTATCAAGGGATCAATGATTACAGGGAGAAAGCAGGAGAATGGGGTTGAGAAACTTATCAGCCATGAATGAATGATGGAGCAGACTAAATGGGTTGAATGGCCTAATTTCTGCTCCTATGTTTTAGGATTTTATGGTCTTACTCATGTTATACATTAATGATCTGGTCAAAGGAATTAATGGTATTATTAGTAAGTGTGCAGATGACACAAAGAAGGAGGGGCACGTAGTATTAACGAAATGGGGAGGCTTGGCATATGGGCAAAGGAGTGCTGATGGAATGTACTGTGGAATGGATGAGGTTATACACTTTGAGAGGAAGAATAGAAGCTTAGACTATTTTTTAAATGGGAAAAGACTTAGAAATTTGAAGCACAAAGGGACTTGGGAGTCCTATTTCAGGACTCGCATTCATTTTGGGAAGACCAGAATACAAGAGCAAGGACATACTACTGAAGCTGTATGAGGCTCTGGTCAGACGTTATTTGAAATATTGTGAGCAGTTTAGGCCATATATCTAAGGTTGGATGTGCTGGCATTGGAGGGGATCCAGATGAGTTTCACAAGAATGATCCTATGAATGAAATCCTTGTCATTTGAGGACAGGTTAAGGACACTGGGTCTCTACCTAGAATTTAGAAGGTTGAAGGGGGATCTCATAGAAATTTACAGAATACTGAGAGACCTGGATAGAGTGACATGGTGAAGATGTTTCCACTAGTTGGAGAGACTGGGACCTGGGGGGAACAATCCTTTCGAACTGAGATGAGGAGGAATTTCTTCAGCCAGAGGATAGTTAATCTGTGGAATTAACTGTCATTTAGTCAGAGGAAGTTAGAGAAAATGGGTGAGATTCTTAATGTCACAGAAAATATTAATTTGTAAGAGGATCAAAGAATACAGGGAGAAGGTAGGAGAATGGGTTTGAGAAGTACATGATCCATGATTGAATAGTGGACTTGATGGGATAAATTACCTAATTCTGCTCTACATGTTATGGTCCTATGGTGTTCCTAGTTTCATTATTCAGTTCAACATGTACTTTCTGTACTTATCTAAGTTTCATAAATTTTTTTTGAGATTGTTGTAAGCTCCATTTTTATCTTTTTATCTTACTCTGTATGCTTCTGGATAACTGGGTGCTCTAGATTTGGCAATGTCATCATTTTTATTGTGGGTGCATACTTACACTGTACTAGTAGAATTTCACTTTTGAGTGCCTCCCACTGATTTGTAACTGAAATTACTTAAAGAAGCTGTAACCAGCTCATTTTTGCCAGATAAGCCCACAACTTTGCAAAATATTCCATCTCTCAAATTAAAACATTTTCTCTCAATCTATCTTTTTCTCTTTCCATAATAATGCAAAATCTAACATAATTATGATCACTGTGTCCAAAATAGTCACCCACTGCTACTTCACCTAACTAACTACTTATTTCCCAATACTAATTTTAAAATTAAGCTCTCCTTTGTTGAGTTGTTCCATGCTCAGCAGAAACAGTATTTTGAATAGAAACATAAAATAGGAGGAGGACTAAGCCATTGGCCCCTCAAACCCACTGTACCATTCAGCATCTCAACACTATATTCCTGCTCTCTTCCATACCCCACTGACATATTTACTCCAATAATCTATTTCTGTTTTTAAATATATTTAGTAGCTTGGCCTTCACAGTCTTCAATGGTAGAGAACTCCACATGTTTACCACCTTTTAAGTGAAGAAATTCTTCCTCGTCTTAGTCTGAAATGGCCTACAGGTGTGACACCATGCAATGGACCTCAGCCAGGGGAAACATTATTCCCGCATCTTGCCTACTCAGCCCTGTTAGTATATTATATGCTCCACTGTGAAACCATCTCTTTATTCTAAATGCCAGTGAATATAGGTCCAACCAATCTCTTCTCATACATGGGACAGACCTGCCATCCCAAAAATCAGTCTGGGGAACTTTTGCCGCATTCCCTCGGTGGCAAGTATATCTTTTTTCAGATAAAGAGATCAAAACAGCACACAATAATCCAAGTGCAGTCTTACCAAGGCTCTGTACAGCTGTATTTAAACAATTTTACAACAAAGGACTGTAAAGCATTTTTCTTCCTAACTGCAAGCTGCACCTGCTTGCTTACTTTCAGTAACTGATGTACGAGGACACTAAGGTCTATTTGTACAACAACATTTTCCAATCTATCATAATTTAAATAACACACTATCATTCTGTTTTTTCTACTGAAATGGATAACTTCACAATTGAGCATGTTATACTGCTTGTGGCATTTATTTGCCTACTCACTGTGCTTGTCTAAATTGCCCTGAAGCCTCTTTACATCTTCCTCACCATTCACATTCCCATGCAGTTTTATACTGTAAGCAAACTTGAAAATATTACATTTGATTCCCTAATCCAAATCCTTGATGTATATTATGAAGACATGAGGCATAAGCATTGATTCCTGTGGTACTCCACTAAGAAAACAACCCATTTACTCCTACTCTGTTTCCTGTCTGCTAAAAAAATTCTCATTCCACACCAGTATATTACTCTCAATCCATGTGCTTTAACTTTGTTCACTAAGCTTTGTGAAAATCCAAATGCACTACATTCTTTCGACTAGTTATGTCCTCCAAAATTCCAGCAATTATGTCAAATGTGATTTCCTTCTCATAACTCCAACCTTACATTGTGTAACCCCATTCATATTTTCCAAGCATCCTGTTATCACATCCTTTATAATAGATTCTATAACTTTCCTGACTACAGATACTGGGCTAAACAGTGTATAATTCCCAGTTTTTCTACCTCCCTCCAATTTTTAAAAATGGGATTCTATTTTGCACCCTAATTTGCTGAGATTGTTCCAGAGTCTGTAGAATTTTAGATGATAACCAATGCATCTATTATTTCCTCAGTCATCTGCTTTAGTACTCAAAGATATAGATTATCAGATGTTGAGGATTTACCAGCTTTCAATCCTATTAGTTTCTGCAGCACTTTTAAAAAAGTTAATATTAATTTCCTTCAATTCCTCTTTTCTAAAAAAAAACCTTGCTTCCCAAGCATTTTTATCAATTATTTGTGTTTTCTCCTGGGAAGACGAAACTAAAGTACTCTTTAATTTTTCTCCATTATTGTTCTCCCTTATCAATTATCCTGTTTCAGACTGTAAGGGACCCCCATCCACCTGCATTAATCTTTTTCTTTTCACATGCTTATGGAAGCTCTTGCAGTCTACCTTTATGTTCCTTGCAAGTTTACCCTTGAACTCCATTTTTCCCCTCTTAATTAACCTCTTGGTCCTCTTCTGCTGAATTATAAACTGCTCCCTCAGGCTAGCTACATTTTCTAGCAACTTTAATTGAATTGAATTGAATTTATTGTCATGTGTACCATGGCACAGTGAAAAACTTTGTCTTGCGAGCGATACAAGTAGATCACAGAGTTAAAATTTGCAAATTAATTAAATATTAAAGTAGTAATTAAATAATAGGTATACAGCGGCAATGCTAACAGTTTGTGAGTCCATTCAGTATTCTAACAACAGTAGAGTAGAAACTGTTTCGAGACCAGCTGGTGCATGTTCAGGCTGCTGTACCTTCTCCCCGATGGTAGAGGTTGTAGGAAAGCATTGCCAGGGTGGGATGGATCTTTGAGAATGCTGGCAGCCTTTCCTTGACAGCAGGCCTGGTAGATGGATTCTATAGATAGGAGGTTGGCCTTTGTGATTGTCCAGGCCAAGTTCACCACTCACTGTAACCATCTCCGATTTTGAATGGTACAGTTGCCATACCAGGTAATGATACATTCAGACAGAATGTTCTCAGAGGCACACCTCTAAAAGTTAGCAAAGGTATTCGCCGTCATGCCAAATTTCCTCAGCTGCCTGAGGAAGAAGACATTGTTGGGCCTTTGTAACAGTGCATCCACATGAAGAGTCCAAGAAAGCTTGTTGTTGATGTTCCAGGAGCTTGACACTCTCCACTTGTTCCATCTCTGTGCTGTTAATGTGTTGCGGGGGGCTTGAGTAACATCTTTATATGACCTTTCTTTGAATTAAATACCGTCCTTAATTTCTTTTGTTAGCCACGGTTGAGCCACTTTTTCATTTGCATTCTTTGTCAGAAAAAAAGGTATAACTTGATCTTGTTCAAGAATTTTGTTCTGTTTGCTCTTTTCAAACTGCTTGTGTCCCAAAAATCTACAATTATGACTGTACTGTTGTTTTTGCACGCAGAAATGTGCCTACATATATGCTTCTTTAACTTTCTACAAGTATTTGGGGATTTATGGCACATGCCTAGAAGTGTAGCTACCCTTTTTCTTTTCTGCGTTCAACCCACACAGCCTTGTTTGATGCTTCCTTTCATATATTATCCCTCCTCACAATTGATTTAACTAATAATGTTACACCCCCATCTTTTTATTCCCTTCTCATTCCTGGCTGAAACCTTTCTAGTCAAAGTGTGGTGCTGGGAAAGAACAGCAGGTCAGGCAGCATCCAAGGAGCAGGAGAGTCAACATTTTTGGCATAAACCCTTTATCAGGAATGTGGAGGGTGAAGGGGGCTGAAGATAAATGGGGGGGGTGGGGTTGAGGGGAAGGGAGCTAGGAAGGCACTAGGTGGATGCATGTGGAGGGTAATAGTAATATTCCTACAAAATTCCTCAAAGCATGGCCTTCCAACCAGAACTCTATCAATAAACACATTGAGTTAGACCCCATCTACGACCCCCTGAGAAAAAGAACAGGAAATGACATCACCACAGGAAAGACATAACCACAGGAAATAACATCACCAACCCAAAGAAACCCAAACATATAAATAGAAAGCAAGTATCATGCACATTGCTTCACCTGAGGCCCACTGACGATGTTACCGAGTAGGGTGACAAAACGTCTAGAAACGAATCACCCAGCTCAGCGAGCAAACCTACATCCAGAAACTCAACCTGAGCTACAAATCTTCTCAAAACTCAATAAGGTAACAGTGATAGGTAAGTGGGGAGGGTGGAGCAGATGGTGGGAAGGAAGATGGACAGGTAGGAAAGGGCATGAGGACAGTGCCAAGTTGGAGGGTTGAATCTGGAATGAGGTGGGTGGAGGGGAGATTTAGGAACTAATTAAGTCAATGTTGATGCCATGTGGTTGAAGGGCCCCAAGGAGGAAGATGAGGCGTTATTCCTCCAGTTGATGTGTGGCTTGGATGTGGCGGTGGAGGAGGCCCAGGACTTGCATGTCCTTGGGGGAGTGGGAGCAGGGAGTTGAAGTGGTCAGCCACATTTATCTCACAGGTGTTCCTTGAAATGCTGCAGTTGGCGTCCTGTCTCCCTAATGATGAGGAGATCACATCGAGAGCAATTGTCACTGTCGATGAGGTGGGTGGATGTGCAGGAAAATCTCTGCCAAATGTGAAAATATCCTTTGGGGCCTTGGATAGAGGTGAGGTGGGAGATTTAGGCACAGGTTTTACCCCTTCTGCAGCGGCAAGAGAGGGTGCCAGGTGTGGAGGATAAGTCAGTGGGTGGGGGGGGGGCATGGACTTGACATAGAACATAGAGAGATACAGCACAGAACAGGCCCTTCGGCCCACAATGTTGTGTTGAGGATTATTCCTAATCTAAAATAAAATAACATAATCTACGCACCCCTCAATTCACTGCTGTCCATTTGCATGTCCAGCAGTCACTTGAATGTCCCTAATGACTCCGCTTTCACCACCACCATTGGCAACGCATTCCATGCATTCACAACTCTCTCTGTGTGAAGAACCTACCTCTGACAGCTCCTCTATACCTTTCTCCTAACACCTTAAAACTATAAACCCTCGTGCTAGTCAATCCTGCCCTGGGAAAAAGTCTCTGGCTATCGACTCTTTCCATTCCTCTCATTATCTTGTATACCTCGATCAGGTCACCTCTCTTCCTCCTTCTCTCCAGAGTGAAAAGTCCGAACTTAGTCAACCTTGCTTCGTAAGACAAGCCTTCCAGTCCAGGCAGCATCCTGGTAAACCTTCTTTGTATCCTCTCCAAAGCCTCTGAATCTTTCCTATATTAGGGCGATCAGAACTGGACACAATACTGCAGCAAAACCTCGTCTTAAACTCGATCTCCCTGTTAATGAAAGCCAAAATACCATATGCTTTCTTAACAACCACATCCACTTGGGTGGCAACTTTGAAAGATTGATGCACTTGAGCACCAAGATCCCACTGTTCCCCCACACTGTCAAGAATTCTGTCTTTAATCCTATATTCAGCATTCAAGTTCGACCTTCCAAAATGCATCACTTCGCATTTATCCAAGTTGAACTCCATCTGCCATTTCTCAGCCCAGTTCTGCATTCTGTCTATGTCGCGCTGCAGCCTGTAATAGCCCTTGATGCTATCAACGGTGCCTCCAACGTTTGTGTCATCTGCAAATTTACTAAACCACTCATCAACCTCCTCATCCAAGTCATTTATAAAAACTACAAAGAGCAGAGGCCCAAGAACAGAGCCCTGCGGGACACCACTCAACACTGACTTCCAGGCAGAATATATTCGATCTACAACCACTCTCTGTCTTCTGTCAGCCAACCAATTCTGAATCCAGACAGGCAAATCTCCCTGCATCCTGTACCTCCTGACTTTATGAATGAATCCACCATGGGGAAGTCATCAAATGCTGAAGTCCATAAACACCACATCTACTGCTTGACCTTCATTGACCTGACTTGTCACCTCCTCAAAGAACTCAATAAAATTTGTGAGGCATGACCTGCCCCTCACAAAACCATGCTGACTTTAATCACGCTATACTTTTCCAAATAGTCACAAATCCTATCCCTCAGAATTCTTTCCAAAACCTTGCTGACCACAGATGAGGGAATCATGGAGGGAAAGGTCTCTGTAGATTGCAGATAGGGGCGGGGAGGGAAATATAGCTTTGGTGGTGGGGTATGATTGTAGATGATGGAAATGGTGGAGAATAATGAGCTGTCTCTGGAGAGTGGTTTTATCCATATTACTGTTGGAGGGGTGGTGTTCCCTTGCAGGCCTCTTACCCATTTTCGACCTCATTATTCCCCTATTTATCTCTATTAATGTCGACTCTCCTGCTTCTCAGGTGCTGCCTGATCGGCTGTGCTTTTCCAGTGCCATACTTTTCGATTTTGACTCTCCAACATCTGCGGTCCTCACTTCCTCCTAGTTCCTGAAAACTCTTTATCAGAGCTAGTGAGCTGCCATCCTTGCCCCTCTTTATAGCAATAATATCTTGACACCATGAGTTTATGCACATCTGCATCAGCTTTATTCATTATCCTCCTTGAGTTTATATACACACACACAGACCTTTTAATATTGCAAATTCTCTGTGCTATGGATTTTTAAACCTCTGCTTCATCTGTCGTTCAGAGAGACTTTTTATGTTTCTGCCAACTGTTTCCTGTTCTGAGTTTTCCCTCAGGTTCCCATCCTCTTGCCAATCTCGTTTAATCATCCTCAACACTGCTAGCAAATTTCCCTATAATGATATGTATCCTCATCTTATTCAAGTGTAGAAGTCCAACTTCTTCATTTCCCGCCTTCTCAAGATTTGGTGTTGATGCCCCAGAAATCTGATTCCCAATCATCTACACCAGTTTTTCACTCATGTTCAATTGTTCAATTCTCCTGTTTCTTTGCTCAAGAGCAAATAATCCCGAGACCAGTACTTTAGAAGTCCTCCCTTTCAATCTTCTAACTGCTTGAAATCTGCTTTCTGAACCTCATCCTCATTCCTACTTAAGACATTGGGTGGAATCTTATCAGGCTCAGAGAGACATGGGATAATGGTTAGATGAGTGGTAGAATCAGGCAAGAGGTTTGGTGAGCCCCATTTTGACATCAAGATCATCTCATTGTGTGCTTTTCTCAAGTGGCAGGATTCTCACAAGGGAGTAGTGAATTCCTAATTGACAATGATTATTGCTTGTTAAATGCTTTGTGTGCTACCCAACTCCCCATAATTTGCAACGATACAAAATTCACCATACAAGCTAGCTAATGGTAAAACTGAACATGGAACCCAGAGCAGGTTCTTGCTGGGTTCACCTCATTGCTAGCTCCAAAATATCTCCACATTAGACACTGGGCATCAATATTTTGGATATATCTCTGAACCATTTATAGGATGCATCTGCATTTCAATGCTATGCCTTGGGTTGCCAATTTCCCCTTATCTGCCATATCAGGACAAATGTCAAGAACCATAAAGAGCAGTTCTGGACTGACAGAGCTTGTCCAGATATACGACAGCCTTCAAAGTATGGCATGAATGCAAGAGATGCCGGTCAATTTAGGGATCTCCAGTAATTGGCAAATTGCTCCAGGAACATGGTAAGATACAGTACTTGCCAAAAGGACTGAAATATCAATTGATGTATGTAGGTTTGCTCACTGGAAGGTTCGTTTTCAGACATTTTATCACCATACTAGGTAACATCTTCAGTGAGCCTCCGGATGAAGCCTTCATCCAGAGGCTCACTGAAGATGTTACCTGAAAATGAACTTTCCAGCTCAATGAGCAAACTTACATCTTGAACCTCAACCTGAGTCGCAAATCTTCTCAAAACTCGCTAATGCCAATTAATGTGCGCAGTTTGGTAAAACAAAACTGAGAAATCAAACTTACCAAAATCCACCAAGTGCAATGTGACTCACACTTTGCCAAAACAAACCTGTAAAACATATGAGGACTATGACCTCTGGCCAATTAGCCTCCCGAGAAGAAGGTATTGTAGCTGGTCGAAGACATTTTTAACTTAGCACCAGGAGACAATGTACCATCCCGGAGTCAAGTTGATAGCTGCAGAAATTTCCCTGACTATGGAATACGCTATCGTTAATACACATTCATTCTTGAAGGATGTTAAAGCTTTGGAGGGAGTTCAGAAGAAATTTACTAGAATGATACCAGGAATTAAGAATTTTAGTCAGAAAGAAAGATTAGAGAAATTGAGCTTATTCTTCTTGGAGCTGAGAAGATGAGGGGTGACCTTATTGACACATTCAAAATTGTGAACAATTTTGACAGGGTAAAGAAGGATATTATGTTTCCACTTGTTGACATGTCAGTAACTTGGGGTCTCAGTTCCAAGACTATCTGCAAGAGAGGTATGAGTGAGATGAGGAGAAACTTCTTTCCTCAGAGAGTTGTTAGGATTTGCAATGCACTTGCACTTCCTGGAAGAGTGGTGGAGGTGGACTCCATAGGAGGTTTCAAAAGGGAGCTGGATATATATTTGAAAACGCTTCAGTTCGAGGGCTGCGGAGATAAGGCTGGAGAGTAGGGCTAGTTGGGTATCTCTTTTGGGAACTGATACAGACACAATGGGTTGAATGGCCTCCTTCTCTACTGTAATATTCTATGATTCTTTCTCCTTCCTATGCAGCTAAATCAGATATGGTGGCACTGACTTAGCTTTGGCTGTAATTGCTTGAGGATCAATCACCTTCATCAGTACCCAAAATGAATACTAATTAGCAAGCAAGATTCACTGAAACGACTTCTGCACATCCTGCCTGGTAGACTTAAACTGCTACAAATAATGTGGTGCTAGAAAAGCACAGCTGGTCAAGCAGCATCCGAGGAACAGGAGAGTCGGTGTTTCAGGCATCTGATAAAGGGCTTATGCTGTTCGGATGCTGCCTGACTAGCTGTGCTTTTCCAGTGTCACACTCTTCAACTCTGATCTCCAGCAACCGCTGTCCTCACTTTCTCCCAGACTTAAACTACTGGGTGATCACCCTTTGTCTTGTTGCCTAAAGACTTCTACTTGCAGTACGATCACCTCCCTAAACAAGCTAACATGCAAGTCCTCTGCCTTACAAATGCATAAGAGTGACTGCAGCCATTGCTCAAATTTTAAAACCTAGAGCTTAAGCTTGAGCGGCTGGTGACATTTTCTTCAGATATGTTCATATGGTACACATGTGTGTCCATGATTTACACATACTTCAGACTGTACACCCAACTTGATACTAACCTGCTATCCTGTAACTTTTAAAACCGTTTGTTTTGATTAACAGGGTAGAAAATCTTACAATACTCACCAATCAGATTCTTATCACTTGCAGTCTTCGAAATTATTCTCTGTACATCCATGTTGAAACCATTAAAGCATGTTAAAAAGAAGACTCTTAATATTGACCTTTCCAAATACTTCTGTGTACTTGCCTCCAATCTGAAAAGTAAGTGTTAAATAATTTGACAAGAACAAATGCTGAAATAAAATAGAAAATGTAGGGAATGCCCAGCAGATCTAGTGTAGGATGAAAGAATGGCTGAATTTTCACATTGGCAGTTAAACTACAGTGACAATTGAGTTTCATGATGTCCTCTCCACCATGGCCAAGGTCAGATTTTCCTGCAGCATCTTCTGGTTTTCACCTCAATATTTATATAAGAGGGATGTTGGATGTGTGTTCCTCAAATTCCTTCCAATCGTCATGCTTCTAGTACCAGATTTAAAACCTAGCTGGATACCACTTCAGATCCTCACTATGATATTTAGGCCCTAATAATCAAAGAAATGGCCCAAGAGAATGATAAGTTCACTCTCTGTTTTGTGGACAGAAATTTGATGTTGTTGTTGGAGAGTGGTTCATTCATCTTCTTTGCAGACCGCTACTGTAGGTCATGACATCAGACACAGCCAGTATGGACAGAAACTGCAACACTGGTCAGTGTTGTTTCCCATGTGAAGTGACATTTTGTGCTCCATAAGGGTAATTGCAACATTTTATTTCTCTGCTACCTGTAATCTATTGCCGTGTATCTGCAGGCACGTGCTGCAACTCTGATGTTGACCTGGTACAGTACTATACAGTGACATATATGCACAGTTTGACCGACACATTTATATCATAATCTGCCAGTGTCTGTCTCTCTCTGCAGTAAAAATAGGGCTAAACTACAAAGGTTTGAATCCTGTAAGGCAGAGTTTGAGGCATGGTGGACTAAAAAACGGATCCAACTAAGCACTAAAGTCAATGAGTGTTAACAAAGCAAACTAAGAGCCATAAAATGCCAGTGTCTATGCAAGTCCTAAAGCAACCTGTGTAGATGCATGAGATGCATGATAGCCTTGTAGTATGAGATATTTTACAGGTCCTAGAGTGTTGAAGGTCAGAAACGGTGGCTGAGTTAGTCAGCCATAATCATGTGACGAGACTGGCTCTTTGCCGATGCTGATTTTCATGATGAAAGGTCAAGGACAATGGTGGCCTTGGTGGATGAGGGACCTTGAGCAGAAGAAACAGTTGTATGATGGCAGAGAGTGGTTTTCAATGAGCTGCAGCTGTAAAGTACCCGCTCTGTTTTACCTCTCGGATTTTTGTTGTCTTCCTTACTAAAGGAAAGGACATCTTGAAGCGTAAGAAATAAAGTGGATGAGCTTGAGGCTCAGTTGGAAATTGGCTGGTACGATGTTGTGGGGATAACTGAGACGTGGCTTCAAGTGGACAGTGCTTGGGAAATAAATATTCAAGGCTTTATGTGCATTTGAAAGGACAGACAGATGGGCAGAGGGGGTGGGGTGGCCCTGTTGATGAGGAATGATATTCAGTTCCTTGCGAGGGGGGGACTTAGAATCAGGAGATGTAGAGTCAATATGGATAGAACTGAGAAATTCTAAGGGTAGAAAGACCCTAATGGGAGTTATCTACAGGCCCTCAAACAGTAGTCTGGATATAGGGTGTAAGTTGAATAAGGAGTTGAAATTGGCCTGTCGCAAAGATATTACTATAATTGTTATGGGGAATTTCAACATGCAGGTAGACTGGAAGAATCAGGATGGTACTGGACCCCAAGAAAGAGAGTTTGTGGAGTGCCTCTGAGATGGATTCTTAGAACAGCTTGTACTGGAGCCTACCAGGGAGAAGGTAATTCTGGATCTGGTGTTGCACAACAAACCAGATTTGACCAGGGACCTCGAAGTAAAGGAGCCATTAGGAGGCAGTGACCATAAGTTTTAATCTGCAATTTGAAAGGGAGAAGAGAGAATCAGAAGTGTCACTATTACAGTTGAACAAAGGGAACGATGGAGCTATGAGGGAGGAGCTGGCCAAAGTTCAATGGTCCAATACTTTGGCAGTGGATCAACAATGGCAGGTATTTCTGATATAATGCAGAAGGTGCAGGATCAGTTCATTCCAAAGAGGAAGAAAGATCCTAAGGGGAGGCAGGAGCGGCTGTGGCTGATGAGGGAAGTTAAGGACTGTATAAAGACAAAAGAGAAGAAGTATAATATAGCAAAGATGAGCGGGAAGCCGGAAGACTGGGAAACTTTTAAAAAGCATCAAAGAATAACTAAAAAGGCAATACGCGGAGAAAAAAATGAGATACAAAGGCAAACTGGGCAAAAATATAAATGAGGATAGTAAAAGCTTTTTTAGGTATGTGAAAAGAAAAAAATGGTTAAGACTAAAATCGGGCCCTTGAAGACAGAAATGGGTGAATTTATTATGGGGAACAAGGAAATGGCAGAAGAATTGAATAGGTGGGGAAGACACAAGCAATTACAAGCACAGATGTAATAATGGCTGAAGGACTTTGGGTAATGGATGAACTAAAGGAAATTTATACTAGGCAGGAAATGGTGTTGGATAGACTGTTAGGTCTGAAGACTGATAAGTCCCTGGGACATGATGGTCTGCATCCCAGGGTACTTAAGGAAGTGGCTCTAGAAATCGTGGATGGATTGGTAATCATTTCCCAATGTTCTATCAATTCAGGATCAGTTCCTGTGGATTGGAGAATGGCTAATGTGTCCCGCTTTTAAAGAAGGGAAAGGGAGAAAAATCATGGAATTATAGACCGGTAGCCTGACGTCAGTGATGGGAAAGATGTTGGAGTCAATTATAAAAGATGAAATTATGACTCATTTGGATAGCAGTAACAGGATAGGTCAGAGTCAGCATGGATTTATGAAGGGGAAGTCATGCTTGACTAATCTTCTGGAATTTTTTGAGGATGTAACAATGAAGATGGACAAGGGAGAGCCAGTGGATGTAGCATACCTGGACTTTCAGAAAGCCTTTGATAAAGTCCCACATAGGAGGTTAGTGAGCAAAATTCGGGTACATGGTATTGGAGGCAAAATACTGACTTGGATTGAAAATTGGCTTGCTGACAGGAAGCAAAGAGTAGTGATAAACAGGTCCCTTTCGGAATGGCAGGCGGTGACCAGTGGCGTACCACAAGGTTTGGTGCTAGGACCACAGCTGTTTACAATATACATTAATGATATAGATGAAGGCATTAAAAGTAATATTAGCAAATTTGCTGATGACACATATCTGGGTACAGGGTGAAATGCAAGGAGGATGTTATGAGAAAATGGGGTGACTTGGACAGGCTAGGTGATGGCCTTTATAACAAGAGGAATTGAGTACAGGAGCAAAGAGGTCCTTCTGCAGCTGTACATGGCCCTGGTGAGACTGCACCTGGAATATTGTGTGAAGCTTTGGTCTCCAAATTTGAGGACGGTCATATCTGGCTACTGAGGAAGTGTAGCGTAGGTTCATGAGGTCAATTCCTGGAATGACAGACTATCATATGTTGAAAGATTGGAGCGACTGGGCTTGTATATACTTGAGTTTAGAAGGATGAGAGGGGATCTATTGAGACATATAAGATTATTAAAGATTGGGCACTCTGGAAGCAGGAAGCATGTTTCCGCTGATGGGTGAGTCCAGGACTAGAGGACACAGTTTAAAAGTAAGGGGTAGGCCATTTAGAACAGAGTTGAGGAGAAACTTCTTCACCCAGAGAGTGGTGGATATATGGAATGCTCTGCCTCAGAAGGCAGTGGAGACCAAGTCTCTGGATACTTGCAAGAAAAGGATGAATAGAGCTCTTAGAGATAGTGGTATCAGGGGTTATGGGGATAAGGCAGGAACAGGATACTGATTGTGGATGATCAGCCATGATCATAATGAATGGTGGTGCAGGCTCGAAGGGCTGAATGGCCTACTTCTGCACCTATTTCCAGCTCAGCACTGTCCCCATGACTTGTCCTACCTGCCTATCTTCCTTTCCACCTATCCACTCCACCCTCCTCTCTGACCTATCACCTTCATCCCACCCACATCCACCCATTGTACTCTTTGCTACCTTCCCCACCCTCCTCTCTGACTTATCACCTTCATCCACACCCATATTCACCTATTGTACTCTATGTTATTTTCTCTCCACCCCCACCCTCTCTCATTTATCTCTCTACCCTTTAGGCACTCTGCCTGTTTTCCTGATGAAGGGATTTTGCCCAAAACATCAATTTTCCTGCTCCTTGGATGCTGTCTGAACTGCTGTGCTTTTCCAGCACCACTCTAATCCAGAATCTGGTTTCCAGCATCTGCAGTCCTTGTTTTTATCTATTGTCTATTGTCTCTCAAGGGCAATATCAGAAATTGGCATTTAAGTCTTGACTGAAAAATCATTCAGGTTTTGCTTGGCATTAAAAATGTGATTTTAAAAAATATATTCACCCTGTTTACTCAACTCACTTGCCTTTATTCTTACCATAAGGGTGAGAAAATTCTGCCAATCTGTTCTATTTCATTTTATATTCAGTACTTCTTCCTGTCTGTTGGCCTATAGACAATATCTGCAATGCCACTGTCCTTTTAGTGCCAAAGGCTTTATTTCTGCTAACAAGTTCATTATGTCATAATTTTAAAGTTTTCAATTTCTTTACATCCTAAGAACTCTGTGAAACTGTTTTTCCTATCTTCTGGAGTTTATCATGAAAATATAGTAGACACTGGCAACACATCGTTGCAGTTCACAGACTATAGTGTATTGGAGTCTCTACCTAGTGTCCTTTTGCCTCCCCCTACTGTATCAATAATTTGCACTGTCACCTTTCAGACAATAGAACTGATCTTTGAAGAAGGCAATTCATGCAATAATTTCTTACGTAGACTGGAACGCCAAGTACAGAATATAAAGATTGTTACTGGTGAGCTCCAGTCTAAGTTAACTACTGACACAAAATGCAGGAATAATTCTGATTTAGTTTAGAGCATGCTGAAACTTGACATCTTATTTATATGCTTGTGTTTTTTTTTATTAGGATATTGGTAAGTTCTCCCCTATATACCACTGACAACAGACATTATGGGAGAATAGAGAAATGCGATATAAAAAGAAAATTATGTGAAGCTATCAAACTCACAGGTAATCCCTATCAGAATATGTTTACAGTTTACTGTTATTAAATTATGCACTTAAAACTTTTGGAATGATTTAAAAGCTTTTTAATGTTGCAAGACTTTTGTGAGACTTAAGAAAGTGTCCAACAATTAACCTAATGTTCATCGTGGACAAGAAAATTTTTTGGAATATTTGTAACAACGAATAAAATGGTAATTCTGAAAATGTAAACATGGGAGGAAAATATGGAGGCTAGAATGGGAATTTAACAACATTATTAATGGAAGGTTTTTGATAGTCGGAGAGGAGAGTCAAGGCAGAGGAAACTGGACAGGGAGTTCCACATGGGTAAAAACAATGACTGCAGATGCTGGAAACTAGATTCTGGATCAGTGGTGCTGGAAGAGCACAGCAGTTCAGGCAGCATCCAACAAGCAGCGAAATCGACGTTTCGGGCAAAAGCCCTTCATCAGGAATAAAGGCAGTGAGCTGGAAGCATGGAGAGATAAGCTAGAGGGGGGTGGGGTGGGGAGAGAGGAGCATAGAGTACAATGGGTGAGTGGGGGAGAAGAGGAAGGTGATAGGTCAGGGAGGAGAGGGTGGAGTGGAAAAGAAGATAGGCAGGTTGGACCAGTCCGGACAAGTCATGGTGACAGTGCTGAGCCCGAAGTTTGAAACTAGGATGAGGTGGGGGAAGGGGTAATGAGGAAGCTGTTGCAGTCCACATTGATGCCCTGGGGTTGAAGTGTTCTGAGGTGGAAGATGAGGCGTTCTTCCTCCAGGCGTCTGGTGGTGAGGGAGCGGCGGTGAAGGAGGCCCAGGACCTCCATGTCCTCGGCAGAGTGGGAGGGGGAGTTGAAATGTTGGGCCACGGGGCGGTGTGGTTGATTGGTGTGGGTATCTCGGAGATGTTCCCTAAAGCGCGCCAGATGGCCTCCTTCTTTAGAGACCGCAATTTCCCTTCTCACGTGGTTAAAGATGCCCTCCAACGCATCTTGTCCACATCCCGCACCTCCGCCCTCAGACCACATCCCTCCAACTGTAACAAGGACAGAACGCCCCGGTGCTCACCTTCCACCCTACCAACCTTCGCATAAACCAAATCATCCGCCGACATTTCCGCCACCTCCAAAAAGACCCCACCACCAGGGATATATTTCCCTCCCCACCCCTTTCCGCCTTCCGCAAAGACCGTTCCCTCCGTGACTACCTGGTCAGGTCCATGCCCCCCTACGACCCACCCTCCCATCCTGGCACTTTCCCCTGCCACCGCAGGAACTGTAAAACCTGTGCCCATACCTCCTCCCTCACCTCTATCCAAGGCCCTAAAGGAGCCTTCCACATCCATCAAAGTTTTACCTGCACATCCACTAATATCATTTATTGTATCCTTTGCTCCCGATGCGGTCTTCTCTACACTGGGGAGACTGGGCGCCTCCTAGCAGAGCGCTTTAGGGAACATCTCCGAGATACCCGTACCAATCAACCACACCGCCCCGTGGCCCAACATTTCAACTCCCCCTCCCACCTGTCGAGGAGATGGAGGTCCTGGGCCTCCTTCACCACCACTCCCTCACCACCAGACGCCTGGAGGAAGAACGCCTCATCTTCCGCCTCGGAACACTTCAACCCCAGGGCATCAATGTGGACTTCAACAGCTTCCTCATTTCCCCTTCCCCCACCTCATCCTAGTTTCAAACTTCCAGCTCAGCACTGTCACCATGACTTGTCCGGACTTGTCCAACCTGCCTATCTTATTTTTTACTCCACCCTCTCCTCCCTGACCTATCACCTTCCTCTTCTCCCCCACTCACCTATTGTACTCTATGCTACTTTCTCCCCACCCCCACCCTCCTCTAGCTTATCTCTCCATGCTTCCAGCTCACTGCCTTTATTCCTGATGAAGGGCTTTTGCCCGAAACGTCGATTTCACTGCTTGTTGGATGCTGCCTGAACTGCTGTGCTCTTCCAGCACCACTGATCCAGAAGGGAGTTCCAGATGTCATGCCATGTGAGCAATATGTCATGGAATCAACCAGGAAGAAGTCTGGTAATGGCTAATGAGGCAGGTTTAATAAATGACCTCCGAGTAAAAACATCCCCCAAGAAGAAATTATTGTAACAGGAAGGAATTTAATATTCAGTTTGGAAGTGAGAAACTTGGGTCAGAAACAACTATATTTAACTTAAATGTAGGGAATTACAATGAAATGAGAATGCTGTTAGCTAAAGTGAATTGAGTGGGTAGGTTAGCAGGAATGACAGCAAATAGTGGCAAACATTTAAAAAGGTAATTCATGACTCTCAGCAAAAATACATCCCAGTAAGGAGGAAGAATTGATAAACCAACAAAGGCTAACCAAGGAAGTTAAGGAGAGTATTAAATTGAAGGATTAAGCATATAAGGAGGCATAAGTCAGTGATAGTTCCAAAGACTGGGATAAATTCAAAATCCAGCAAAGGAGGATTCCCCATGGTAGGCTAATGCTAAAACTACGGAGGTATGGCATTGAGGATACATTAGAGGTTTGGATTAGGAATTGGCTGGCTGGAAGGAGACAGAGGGTAGTAGTTGATGGACTATGTTCATCTTGGAGTGCAGTTACTAGCGGTGTACCACAAGGATCTGTTTTGGGACCATTGCTTTTTGTTATCTTTATAAATGATCTAGAGGAAGGGCTTGAAAGCTGGGTAAGCAAGTTTGCGGATGACACAAAAGTCGGTGGAGTTGTGGATAGTGAGGAAGGAAGTGGTAGGTTACAGCGGGATATAGATAAGTTGCAGAGCTGGGCAGAAATGTGGCAAATGGAATTCAATGTAGCTAAGTGTGAAGTCATTCACTTTGGTAGGAGTAACAAGAAGATGGATTACTGGGCTAATGGTAGGCTACTTGGTAGTGTGGATGAGCAGAGGGATCTTGGTGTCCATATACACAGATCTCTGAAAGTTGCCACCCAGGTAAATAGTGCTGTGAGGAAGGCATATGGTGTACTGGGCTTTATTGGCAGAGGAATTGAGTTCCGGAGTCCTGAGGTAATGTTGCAACTGTATAAGACTCTGGTGCGGCCTCATCTGGAGTATTGTGTGCAGTTTTGGTCGCCATACTATAGGAAGGATGTGGAGGCATTGGAACGTGTGCAGAGGAGGTTTACCAGGATGTTGCCTGGAATGGTAGGAAAATCTTATGAGGAAAGGCTGAGGCACTTGGGGCTGTTCTCATTGGAGAAGAGAAGGTTTAGGGGAGATTTGATAGAGGTGTATAAGATGATTAGGGGTTTAGATAGGGTCGACACTGAGAACCTTTTACCGCTAATGGAGTCAGGTGTTACTAGGGGACACAGCTTTAAATTAAGGGGTGGTAGGTATAGGACAGATGTTAGGGGTAGATTCTTTACACAGCGCGTTGTGAGTTCATGGAATGCCCTGCCAGTAGCAGTGGTGAACTCTCCTTCTTTATGGTCATTTAAGCAGGCATTGGATAGGCATTTGGAAGTTATTGGGCTAGTGTAGGTTAGGTAGGATTCGGTCGGCGCAACATCGAGGGCCGAAGGGCCTGTACTGCGCTGTATCTTTCTATGTTCTATGTTCTAAAAAGATAATAAAAAGAGAGAAAATAAACAGTGAGGGCAAACTTGAGAGAAAAATAAAAACTGACAATAAGAGATTCTTTAACCATATAAAAAAGAAAAGAGAAGTCAAAGTGAACATAGGCCCCTTAAAAAATGAATCTGAGTACACTGTCTTGGGGAACCAGGAATGACAATGGATCTAACCATATATTAGGCATCAGTCTTTTTTGTGGGGGATAAGTCAAACATTCCATTAATACTAAAGAATATAATGGAGGAATTAAGTATCATCATCATCATTGGAGAAATAGTTTTTGACAAGCTAATGGGTTAAAGGCAGACAAGTCCTTGGCCTTGATAGTTTGCATCCTACGATCCTAAAAGAGGCAGCTACAAAGATAGTGGATGCATTGGCTGTAATTTTCCAAAATTCCTTCAATCCTGGAGAAGTATCTTAGGATTGGAAAACTGCTAATGTGACACCCATTTTCAAAAAGGGACGAAGGCAAAAATAACTGTATGCTGATTAATCTAACATCTATTGTTGGAAAAGTATTGGAACTAATTATTAAGGAAGTGATAGCAAAACATTTGGAAAATCATAATCTAATAAAACAGCATGGCTTCATGAAAGTGAATTTGTATCTGACTAATTTATTAGAGTTTTTTGAAGAGATGTGGATAGACAGGTCCCAGTAGGTGTGTTGTATTTGGACTTCGACAAGGCAATTGACAAGGTACTTCACAAAAGTTAAAGTTATAAGAAAAGAACTCATGGGTGTTAGAGGTAGTATACTAGATAGAGAATTGGCTCACAGGCAGGAAACAGCAAATGGGGATGAGGAGTTCTTTTTGAAGTTAGGAAACCATGACCAGCGGGTTCTTCAGTGATTGATGCTGGGATTGCAACTGTTTACAATACAGAGGAACCTCGATTATCTGAACTATTTCGTTCATATAATTGATTATTTGGTTAATCGGTTAAATGCCTTTCCTCTGGGGCTCCGAGTTTTCTGTAAAGTTTGCTCCCTGTTCAGGAGACTAGGCAGCAGCACACTGCACACAAGCCCCCATCCCCTGCCCGCCCCCCCACCTTGTTCAACACCGCCCCCACCCCCATCCAACACCGCCCCCGCTGCCCCAACCCTGTCCAATATTGCCACCCACCTGCCCCCACCTGCCCCCACCCCCATCCAATACCACTCCCCTGTTCGCCCACCAAACCGGAACAACACCACCCCTGCCCACCCCCCCAACCCTGTCCAACACTGCATCTCACCCGCCCCACCATCCATCCACCCCCACACCCTCTTTGGGGCAGCCGGACTGGACACTGACAACAAGACTGCTGTTGCTGCCTTTTGCGGGGTAAGTCTCCAAATAGCATATACACACACACACACACACACACACACAGCCACGCACACACACACACACACACACACACACACACACACACACACACACACAGCCACGCACACAACATTTTACTGCAACTTTTTGACAGGTTCCACCTTTATCCTGTACTGGACAACTTGGAGAGATTATCTGGGGAAAGTGAGTTTAGGGTACACCCCTATGTCGAACTCCAGGGAAAGTGTGGGGAGAGAGAGAGGGCAGGAGATCAGTCATTTAGAGACAGTGCCTATTTAATCACTGTCAACAAAAGACGCGATCAGTGTTGGAAACACGTCTTTGATGTGATGTTTCTATTGGGACCTCAAGATCTCCTTCGGATATTCTTATATTCGGACAATTGATATTTGGATAATCGAGGTTCCCTATATATGTTAATGACTTGAAGGAAGGAAGAGAATGTACTGTAGCTACATTTACACATGAAACAAAAATATGTAAAAAGGCAAGTTGAGATGAATTCAAAATGTTTGCTGAGAGTTATTTATCAGATAAGTAAGTGGACAAATAGAGTACAATGTGGGAAAGTGTGCATTTGTTCAGTTTGGAAAGGAGGAAAAAAGAACACAATATTACTTAAACTGAGAAAAACTGCAGAAAGTTGCAATTTAAAGGGTCTTGGGGATACATATGCACGAAACACAGAAAGCCAACATACAGTTGCAGCAAGTCATCAGGAAGGCTTTTATGGAATGTTGGCCCTTATTTCAAGGGGAGGTTGGAGTATAAAAATAAAGAAAGTTTACTGCTACTGTACAAGGTGCTGGTGAGACAACAAATGGAGAACTGCAATTTTGGTCCCTTTATTGAAGGAAATATATTGTTTCCTCGAAGGCAGTACAAGGATTGTTCACTAGGATGATCCCTAGTATGGAGGGATTGTCTTACGAGCAAAGGCTAAACATGTTGGGACTGTACTGACTGGCGTTTAGAAGAATGAGAGGCAATCCCATTGAAAAATATAGGGTTCTTAAGCGACTTGACAGGGTAAATGCTGAGGGTGCTTTCTCACATTGGATAGTCTAGGATTAGAGGGCATAGTCTCAGAATAAAGGGGTACAAATTTAAGACTGAAACAACATGGGTTTCGAGTCTTTGGAACTCCTTGCCTCAGAGAAGTGTGAAAGCAGAATACTTGTGTAAATTTAAGGCAGAGATAGACAGATAGATTCTTAGTCATTTGGGGAATCGAGGATTATGGGAAAATGGCAGGCAAGTTGACATGAGGAATATTGGATCAGCCATGATTCTATTTAATGACCATGTTTGCGGGGTTCAATGGCTCCTATCTCTTTTGGTCTTATGGTTTAGAGCAGAGAGTACATTTGATTGCAAGCAATTACCAGTTCTGAATTACAGATTGTTGTGGAAATTAAATCGACTCGACTCAACTGCTAGCAAGAGCAAAAAAAAAGCTTTATTTTTAACCTCCGCAGCGGACCAATACACTTGGCAAAAACGCCTTGTGTAAGGGCCTTGAACAAATTTCATGTAATTTTATGCTATTCTTATCACACGCTCAAGGACAAAAGCTGGGAAATATTTGAGTTCCTTGTTTTCTCATTCCTTTGTCGTGGATATAATTGCTTACTGTCTTTATGTTTCCATTAGCTTTTTTGCTGAATTCTACTGCTTGCAAGGTCAGGTTGAATGTTTGCCAAGTTCAGCAAAGCCAAGCTGTCTCCACTGCAGAATTCAGCAAAGTGTTTGCAAAGTTCAGCAAAGTATTAAATTTAGCAACGTATTCTCTTTCAGATTTCATAGTAAATGTTAATTTTGTTAATTTTCCATTTCAAGATTAAATAGAAATCTTGTTTTAGGGGACTGAAGGTTTCCTGTAGGAATACAGGTGAGGATAAAATCATCAAGGAGAAGCTGGCAACATTTGGAGAGATTTAAAAACAAATGAGGACAAGGGTAATCAGTAGAGCTTGCAGTAATGGTAATATTTGGGAAGGGGAGGTCATGATAGAAAGCATTGGCGAGCCCGATGGATGGTTGTTGTGAGGTAAGATGGGAGGACCTTTGGACTGGAATTGGGACCAAATGGAAGATCAGTGAAAGATTAAAATGAAAATGATAAAGCCACTAAAGTTTGTCAGAAGAAACTGAAAGTCAGGACAGAGATGTCAATAATGTAGAAAGGAAAGAGAGCAGCTTTAGTAATAGCTTGCAAGTGGTGGAAGGGTATTGGCTTAGTGCTAAGCATCTATTGCCCTCTGCAGTGAATTCCGAAACTGCCACCAAATTCCCTGAGCTAAATATTCACTCAGGCTGTGTCTCACTGCAGATGTGTTCACTCATTCCTGACCACGCATAGCTTATTGGTCATGTGCTTTCAACAGATCATCTCTCAGATAGAACTGAGGTGAGTTAAGATGACTCACACTTGTTAAGCTTCCATTGTAATCACCACCGATTAAGGCCCTATTCAGAGTTAAGGTGATTGACTACTCAGTTTATGCTGCATTTCATGACAGCGAACTGCTGGGCAATTTTCCACATTGTAGGGTCAATCATGAACAATGGGAGGAATTGTGGACAGCTTTGGAACAGATAAAATAATGTTTATCTCTTTTATGCATGTTTTCTTGGTAGTGTGGATGTAGAGAGAGATCTTGGAGTCCATGTGCATAGACCTCTGAAAGTCGCCACCCAAGTTGATAATGCTGTTAAAAGGCATATGGTGTATTAGGTTTAGTTTGTAGAGGGATTGAATTCCAGAGCCACAATATCATGCTGCAACTATACAAAGCACTGGTGCGGCCACACTTGGAAAATTGTGTATAGTTCTGGTGGCCATATTTCGGGGAGGATGTGGAAGCATTGGAAAAGGTGCAGAGGAGATTTACCAGGATGGTGCCTGGTCTGGAGGGAAAGTCTT
The DNA here is from genome assembly GCF_020745735.1 of Hemiscyllium ocellatum. Lineage (NCBI taxonomy): Eukaryota > Metazoa > Chordata > Chondrichthyes > Orectolobiformes > Hemiscylliidae > Hemiscyllium > Hemiscyllium ocellatum. The sequence continues at coordinate 354,642 of NC_083431.1, read as the reverse complement.
ATGAGGAAAGGCTGAGAGATTTGGGTCTGTTCTCATTGGAAAGAAGAAGGCTAAGAGGGGATTTGATAGAGACATCCCAGATGATCAGAGGATTAGATAGGGTAGATAGTGAAAGTCTTTTCCCTTGGATGATGACGTCAGCTTGTACAAGGGGGCATAACTACAAATTGAGGGGTGATAGATTTAAGACAGATGTCAGAGGCAGGTTCTTTATGCAGAGAGTGGTAAGGGTGTGGAAATGCCCTACCTGCTAATGTAGTCAACTCAGCCACATTAGGGAGATTTAAACAATCCTTAGATTAGCACATGGATGATGATGGGATAGTGTAGGGGGACGAGCTGAGAATAGTTCACAGGTCGGCGCAACATCGAGGGCCAAAGGCCCTGTTCTGTGCTGTATTGTTCTATGTTCTATGTTCCTATTATATAAAGTGACAATCTCTTGTTTTGTCTTTTCCAGAAGCTGAGAAAACTCGTATCAGGCCTGGCTTCACCATGGCTATCAGCCTTTTGCCCTCACAATTCTTGGTAAATATGAAATACTGCATAATACACTTGTTAATATAGATTAATGGGATTATAGCCAAGATACAAATTTGGCTGAGACAGAAAGTAGAGTATGGTAGTGAATTGTTGTTTTTTTAGACTGGGAAATGTATACAGTGGTGTTCACCAGAGCTTAGTATGAGAATACTTCTCTTTTTGATTACGTATTAATGGTCAGGATTTGGGTGTGAATTGGATGATTTTAAAACTTACAGGTGAAATGCAATTCTAAAATGTAGTGAGCAATGAAACCATTGTAGTAACAAAATAAGATGCAGGTCCATTATGCAGGGCAGACATACGGAGATGAAATTTAATGCAGAAAAGTGTGATACGATTAATTTGATAAGAAGAATCAGGAGAGTGTGAATAAAGACTTATGGTAAAAATTGAGGGTGTTCACAAAGTGGGCATGAGCACGACAAGAGAGAATGCAAACAGATTAGAAAAGATAATAAAAAAGACAAAACATGTAAAATACTCTGCTGACACATAAATAAACAAAAAGGAAAAGCAGGATGGGAATAAAACATAAGAACATAGGATTTAGGAACAGGAGAAAGTCATTTGACTCTTCAAGCCTGCTCTGCCACTGAATAATATCATGGCTGACCTGATTGTGGCCTGAATTCCACATTCCTGAATTCCCCTTCTCACTTCCTGATATTGTCTTACTCCCTCACCCATAATTCTTGACTGACTGGTCTATCAAAAATCTATTCAACTTAGCCTTGAAAAAAAATTCAATGATCCATGCTCCATTGTGTCCCAAGGAAGAGAATTCCACAGGCTCTGAAAAATCTCATCTCCATCATAAAACGGAAACCTTTTATTCTCAAATTGTGACACCACATTCCAGTCTCCACCACAAGAAGAAATGTCCTCCAGAAATCCACCTTATTCAGTCCTCTTCTTACACATATGAGTCTGGGAAATTAATAATGAATGATAAAGAGATGGCAGATGAATTGAACAGATATTTTGTGTAAGTCATCGCTCGAGAGGATTTGAGTAGCATTCCATAAATTGTTGTAAATCAGGAATTGAAATGGAAGGAGGAAATCATGAAAAGTAGGGGATTCAGACATGCTATTCCTACTGAATCCCCGATGATCAACGTCCTGAGGGTAAGTGATCTCGAATTCTGCAACTCACTTCCGGTCTCCTCATTTCCTGACGAGCATTTACAAGACATATGTCAGGAGTGTAATGGAATAGTCTCCACTTGTCTGTATAAGTGCAGTACCAACAGCACTCAAGGAGCACGACACTATCCAGGACATGTAACCCATGTGACTGGCATTACATCTATTCCCTCCAACACTGATGCACAGTGTCAACAGTGTGTACCATTTGCAAGATGCACTGCAACAACTCACCAAGACTCCTTTGATAGCATCTTCTAAACCCATGAAACTTAGAAACATAGAAAATAGGTACAAGAGTAGGCCATTCGGCCTTACAAGCCTGCACCACCTTTCAATATGATCATGGATGATCATGCAATCTCAGTATCCCATTCCTACCCTCCCCCCATACCCCTTGCTCCCTTTAGCTTGAAGGGCCCTGTCCAACACCCTCCTGAATATATCCAATGAACTGGCTCCAACAGTTTCCTATGGGATAGAATTCCACAGGTTCACATCTCAGTCCTGAATGGCTTACCCCTTATTCGTAGACTGAGACCCCTTGTTCTGGTCTTGCACAACACTGAGAACATTCTTCCCACATTGGGCCTGTCCAGTCTCATCAGGATTTTATATGTTTCTATGAATTCTCCCTCATTCTTCTAAATTCCAGTGAATACAAGCCCAGTTGATCCAATCTTTCCTCATATGTCAAGATTAGAGTGGTGCTGGAAGAGCACAGCAGGTCAGGCAACATCCGAGGAGCAAAACCCCCTGATCCTCACCTTCCATCCCACCAACCTCCGCATAAACCACATCATCCGCCGACATTTCCGCCACCTACAAACGGACCTCACCACCAGGGATATATTTCTCTCCCCACTCCTATCTGCTTTCCGGAAAGACAGTTCCCTCTGTGACTACTTTGTCAGGTCCACGCCCCCAACAACCCACCCTCCCCTCCTGGCACCGTCCCCTGCCACCACAGGAATTATAAAACCTGTGCCCATACCTCCCCCCTCACCTCCATCCAAGGCCCCAAAGGAGCCTTCCACATCCACCAAAGTTTCACCTGCACATCCACCAATGTCATTTATTGTATCCGTTGCTCCTGATGTGGTCTCCTTTACATTGGGGAGACTGGACGCCTTCTTGCAGGGCGCTTTAGGGAACATCTCCAGAACATCCGCAACAATCAACCACACCGCCCATTGGCCGAACATTTCAACTCCTCCTCCCATTCTGCCAAGGACATGCAGGTCCTGGGCCTTCTCCACTGCTACTTCCTCACTGCCTGATGCCTGGAGGAAGAACGCCTCATCTTCTGCCTCGGAACAATTCAACCCCAGGGCATCTGTGGACTTCACCAGTTTCCTCATTTCCCCACCCCGCACCTTACCCCAGTTCCAACCTGCCAGCTCAGCACTATCCACATGACCTGTCCTACCTGCCAATCTTCCTTCCCACCTATCCACTCCACCCTCCTCTTCAACCTATCACCTTTATCCCCCTCTCCATCCACCTATTGCACTCCTAGTTACCTTCTCCCCTGCACCACCCCACCCTCCCATTTATTTATCCATCCTGGAGGCTCCCAACCTCATTCCTGATGAAGAGCTCCTGCCCGATAAGTCGATTTTCCTGCTCCTTGATTGCTGCCTAACCTGCTATGCTTTTCCAGCACTACTCTAATCTTGACTCTAATCTCCAGCATCTGCAGTCCTCACTTTCAACTTTCCCCAAATGTCAATCCAGCCATCCTGGGAATCAGTCTGGTGAACCTTCGCTAGACACCCTCAATAGCAAGGATTCCCTTCCTCAGACGAGGAGACCAAAATTGCACACAATACTCAAGTTGTGGCCTCACCAAGGCCCTGTGTAACTGCAACAAGATATTCTTCCCTTACCTTGCCTTATGGCAAGAACTGAATGACATCAAAGGTTCTAAAAAGAAACAATGCAAGATATCAGACGATGACATATCTCTCAACGCCTTCTATGGTCACTTTGAGCAGAATTTCAGTGGAGAGATAACACCTATTCCGACAAGTCCTGACGATCCTATCTCAACAGTCATTGCATCAGAGGTCAGATCATTTTTCCTTCGTGTGAATCCAAGGAAAGCAATGGGAGCAGATGGAGTACCAAGCCGTGCACTCAGAGCATGCGTAGATCAACTGGCAGAAGTCTTCTCAGACATCTTCAACCTCTCCCTGTAGCAGGCCACTGTCCCTGCCTGTTTCAAGAGGGCCAACATCATCCCTTGCCTAAGAAGGCTCATGAAGCATGTCTCAATGACTACCGCCCAGTGACCCTAACTTCGGCGGCCATGAAGTGCTTTGAAAGGCCGGACATGGCATTAACCAACTCCAGCTTCCCACTATTCTTGACCCATTCCACTATCAGACCAACAGATCCACGTCAGATAATATATCACTTGCCCTTCACTCCTCCCTAGAACATCTTGACACCAAGAACAGCTATGTAAGAATCCTCTTCATTGACTACAGTTCAGCCTTCAACACTATTATCCTCTAAGACCGATTAATAAACTTAGTGATATCAGAGTAAGCCCCACTTTCTGCAACTGGACCCTCAGTTTCCTGATCATAAGCCACAATCAGTGAAGATTGGGGATAATATTTCATTCTCACTAACACTCAACACTGGAACCCTCCAGGGGTGCGTACTCAGCCCCCTACTGTACTTGCTGTACACCCATGACTGTTACCAAATACCAGACTAATGCCATTTACAAGTTTGCTGATGACACCATCATAGTTGGACGAATCTCAGATGGCGAAGAAACAGACTACAGACGGGAGGTGGAAGACCTGGAAAAATGGGGCACTGAGATCAACCTAGCTCTCAATGCCGGCAAAACCAGGGAACTCATTATTGACTTTCGGTGGGATGTTATCCATGCCCCCTACATATTAACAGCACAGAAGTGGAACGAGTGGAGAGCGTCAAGCTTCTGGGAGTGGCTATCCACAACAAACTTTCTTGGACTCTTCATGTTGACACACTGGTTACAAAGGCCCAACAATGTCTCCTTCCTCAGGCAGCTGAGGAAATTTGGCACAACGGCAAATACCCTTGCTAACTTTTATAGGTGTGCCATCGAGAGCATTCTGTCTGGATGTATCAGTACCTGGTATGGCAACTGTACCATTCAAGATTGGAGATGGTTACAGAGAGTGATGAACTCGGACTGAACAATCATAAAAGCCAACCTCCCATCTAAAGAATCCATCTACCAGGCCCGCTGTCAAGGAAAGGCCGCCAGCATTCACAAAGATCCAGCCCATCCTGGCAATGCTTTTCTACAACCTCTACCATCAGGGAGAAGGTACAAAAGCCTGAACACACGCACCAGTTGGTTTCATAAAGTGTCTACCCTACAGTTGTTAGAATACTGAATGGCGTCACAAAATTCTTGACATTTGCCTGTCCCTGTGTTTTTGTTTTTACTGCTATTTACCTATTATTTACTTGCCTATGCTACTTAACTATGTAATCTGCCTGTATTGCTCATAAGACAAAGGTTTTCACTGTGCCTTAGTACACGTAACAATAAATTAAATTCAATTACTCCGATACTCAAATTCTCTCGCTATGAAGGAAACCATGCCATTATCTTTGCTCACTGCCTGCCTCACCTGCATGCTAACCTTCAGCGACTGTTAAATATGATACCCAGGTCTTGTTGCACCTCACCTTTTCCTGAAGTGCCACCATTCAGATAATAATCTGCCTTCCTAAATTTGACACCAAAGTAGATACCTCACACTTATTTATATGATATTGCATTAGTCAAGTATTTGCCTACTGAGCTAGTCTGTTCAAGGCACCCTGCAGCGTCTTAGCATCCTTACAGTGAACACTGCCACCCAGCTTACTGTCACCTGCAAATGTGGAGATTGTACATTCAATTTCTTTGTTCAAATCGTTAACAGCTGAGCTTGCAGAACTGAACTCTGTGGCACTCCACTCATCACTGCCTGCCACTCTGAAAAGAACCCACTTATTCCAACTCTCTGCTTCCTGTCTGTCCATGTCATCCTTCACCTCCGATACCATGAGCTTCAATTTTCCTTACTAATCTCTTCTGTGGGACCATTTTTGGAAGTCCAGATGCACAGAATCTACTAATTCACCATTGTCTACTCTACTGGTCACATCCTCAAAAGAATCCAGAATTTTGGTCAAGCATGTTTTCCCTTTAGTGGACCGATTCTATCACCGCTTTCCAAAAACTCAGTTATTACATCCTTAATGATTAAGCATTTTCCCCATGACCAATGTCAGGCTAGCTGGCCGATAATTCCCCCTTTTCTCTCTCTCTCCTTTTTTTTCGAGTGTGGAGTTACATTAGCTACCGTTGAGTCCATTGGAAAATAGACATTTCTAGAGTGGAAAATGCTGGAATATAATCATCAATGCTTCTACTATTTCTAGTGCCACTTCATTAAGTAAGACAGACCCAAACTATATTTTCAACTGGTCTGCCATTTCTTTGTTGTCCATTATGATTTCACCTGATTTTAACTATAACATTTTAACTCTTATATTTGTCTTCACCAGTCTTTTTCTCTTCACAGATCTAAAGAAGCTATTGCAGTCAGTTTTTATGTTTTCCACAAGCTTACCTTCATATTCTATTTTTCTTTCCAACTGAAACACTTTGTCTTCCTCTGCTGAATTTTAAATTTCTCCCAGTCCTCGGGTTTGCTGCTTTTCCTGACCAATTTTAATGCCTCCTCTTTGACTCTAACACTATTCCTAATCCCTTAAGTATCCTTGGCCAGTTTGTTCTAGCTCATGCATGCCTCATACCATCAAAGTTAGTTTTTTTTTAAATTACGGACCCTAGTTTCATATTTAATTGCATCACTCTCTATCTTAATGAAGAATCCTACCATATTCTGGTCAATCTTCCCCAAAGGATCTCATACCACAATGTTGCTAATTAATCCGCTCTCATTACACAGCACCGTCTAGGATGACTTGCTCTCTAGTTGGTTCCTTGACATATTGATAAAGGAAACCACCCCTCATACATTCCAGGAAATGTTCCTTCATGGCATTGCTACCAGTTTGATTAGTCTAATCAATATGTAGATCGAGATCACTCAAAATAACTGCTCATGCAAATCTAATTTTCTTTTTGATACAGTTCCCAACATCACAACAACTTCTGATGGTCTGTGCACAACTCGACTAACATCTCTTTCCCTGTGGTGTTCTGCAGCTCCACCTATACAGATTCCGCATTGTCCTGGCTAATGTCCTCCCCTACTATTGTATTAATCTCTTCCTTAACCAGCAACACTACCTCACCACCCTTTTCTTTATGTCTGTCTTTCGCAAATGTTGAATTCTAATCCTTGGTCGCGCTGGATCTATGTCTCTGTGATCCCTGTTACAACATATACATTAACAACTGTTGCGCAATTAATTTTTCCACCTTATTGTAAATTCTCCACGCATTGAAACATAGAGCATTCAGGCTAAATTTTTTGACATTTATTGCCCTCTTAGAGTCATTGTGAAAAGTGACCTATTTGATTGTCTATGGTTTCTCTGCCTTCCACTTTCACTTTTCCTTTTACTGTCCTTTGTTTCTGTCCCTATTCTACTTTCCTCCGATTTCCTGCAGTGGTTCCCATTCCCCTGCCATATTAGTTTAAATCCTCCCCAGCATTACCAGCGAACACTTCGCCCAGGACATTGGTTCCAGTTCTACCAGGTGCAGACCGTCCAGTTTCTATTGGTCCCAACTCCCCCAGAACTGCTTCCAATGTCCCAGGAATTTGAATCCCTCTCTCTTGCACCATCCTTCAAGCTCCGTATTCATCTTCACTTTGCTGCCATTCCTGCTCTGACTAGCACATAGCACTGGTAGCAATCCTGAGATTACTATCTTTAGGTCCTATGTTTTAGTTTAACTCTTAATTCCCTAAATTCAGCTTCTAGGACTTCATCACTTTTTTTAACCTACATCATTCATACCTACATCATGCACCACAGTGACAAAGTGAGGCCTGCAGATGCTGGAGATCAGAGTCAAAAGGTGTGGCACTGGAAAAGCACAGCCCCCTCTCCCCGCACCCACCTGCCAGTCGCAGAATGTCCTGTAGCCACTCCAAGACATCCTTGACCCTTGCATCAGTGAGGCATCAATAGACAATAGACAATAGGTGCAGGAGTAGGCCATTCAGCCCTTCGAGCCTGCACCACCATTCAGTGTGATCATGGCTGATCATTCCTAATCAGTATCCGTTTCCTGCCTTATCTCCATAACCCTTGATTCCACTATCTTTGAGAGCTCTATCCAACTCTTTCTTAAATGAATCCAGAGACTGGGCCTCCACTGCCCTCTGGGGCAGAGCATTCCACACAGCCACCACTCTCTGGGTGAAGACGTTTCTCCTCATCTCTGTCCTAAATGGTCTACCCCGTATTTTTAAGTTGTGTCCTCTGGTTTGGCACTCACCCATCAGCGGAAACATGTTTCCTGTTGCCAGAGTGTCCAATCCTTTCATAATATTATATGTCTCAATCGGATCCCCTCTCAGTCTTCTAAACTCAAGCGTATACAACCCAGTCGCTTAAGTCTTTCAGTGTAAGGTAATCCCTCCATTCCAGGAATTGACTTCGTGAACCTACGCTGCACTCCCTCAATAGCCAGAATGTCTTTCCTCAAATTTGCAGACCAGAACTGCATACAGTACTCCAGGTGTGATCTCACCAGGGTCCTGTACAGCTGCAGAAGCACTTCTTTGCTTCTATACTCAATTTCTCTTGTTATGAAGGCCAGCATGCTATTAGCCTTCTTCACTACCTGCTGTACCTGCATGCTTGCCTTCATTGACTGGTGTACAAGAACACCCAGATCTCTCTGTACTGCCCCTTTACCTAAATTAATTCCATTGAGGTAGTAATCTGCCTTCCTGTTCTTGCCACCAAAGTGGATAACCATACATTCATCCACATTAAACTGCATCTGCCATGCATCTGCCCACTCTCCTAACTTGCCCAGGTCACCCTGTAATCTCCTAACATCCTCATCACATTTCACCCTGCCACCCAGCTTTGTATCATCAGCAAATTTGCTAATGTTATTGTTGATACCATCTTCTATATCATTAACATATATTGTAAAAAGCTACGGTCCTAGCACGGATCCCTGTGGTATCCCACTGGTCACTGCCTGCCATTCCGAAATGGAGCCGTTAATCACTACCCTTTGTTTCCTATCAGCCAACCAATTTTCAATCCAATCTAGTACTTTGCCCCCAATACCACTCACTAACATCCTGTGTGGGACTTTATTAAAAGCTTTCTGAAAGTCCAGGTACACTACATCTACTGGATCTCCCTCATCCATCTTCAGAGCATCATACCATTCTGGACTCTCATTTGCAGCTGCAGAAATGCCTATCGATTCCCCTCCTATCGATTCCCCTTACATCTATTCCACTATCACTGTAGTTCCTGCACTCCTATGCAGCAGAGCCAGTCATGGTGCCCTGAACCTTGCTGCTGCTATCTTTCCCTGGTGAGCTATCTCCCCTACCAGTATCCAAAATGGTATACCTGTTTTGGAAGGAGTTGACTGCAGGGGACCACTGGACTGCCTTCCTCTGTCTGTTGGTCACCCATTCCCTATCTTCCTCAGTAATTTTATTTGTGATGTGGCTAACTTACTGAACATGCTATCCACAATTCCCTTAGCCTTATGGATGCTCCAAAGTGAATCCATTCACAGCTCCAGAGCTGTCAAGCGGTCAGGCAGGAGCTGCAGCTGGACACACTTCCTGCATGCAAAGGAGTCTTGGACATCAGAACTGTCCCTGAATTCCCACATCACACAGAGGAGCATGACACAGGTCTGGGATCTCCTGCCATGACTTAACTTTTAAGTTAACAACAGTAGAAAAGCAAAGAGAAAATAAGAGAGAAGAAAAACTACTTACCACTCACTTACCTGCTGCTTGTGACTTCATGGTTAAACTTCCTTCTACTTCTCCTTTACCTTTGTGTCTTCAGCAGCTACAGTAGTTTGTACATTCTCTGACTGCCTTACTTTGCTGCTGCTCGCCCTCCTCACTGAAACCCGACATTTACCTAAACCTCCAGCAGTACTTCAACCACAAAGCTGCCCTTCTCAAAATGTCTGCAGTGTGAACTCTAACATCTTGAAGAACAAGGGCAGTAGATACATGGAAATGCTACCACCTACAAGTCACTTACATCACGACATAAAATTGCACCACAGCTACATCACTATTGCTGGGTCAAAGTACAAGAGCCACCTTTCTTATAATATTTAAAATTTACCAAGGGTATCAAATTGGCTGGTGGTAGTGGTGTGGGAGATGTCAGGTAGATGTGTACGGTCAGTACTGAGAAGGACTACAACATATTAATGGATTCATTGAAGAATGGGATGTAATGAATAAAAGGACTTCAGCACAATTAAGTGTAAGGAAATATCTATTGGTTTGATGGATTGGGAGTCACATAATACTTTAGAAAGTAAGAGCTGAACTTTATCCTAGAGGCTGAAGATGCAAAGCTGGCGCCACAAACAGGTGGCAACTCTAATTTTGCTAGCAGGAGACCCAGAGAAGCATTGTGGTTAACTAATTGCAATTATTTGAGAGTTGCCTTTAAAAGTTGCCAGCCATTCAATGCGATATGATCAACATTCTAGGAGTTACCACTGACCAGAAACTGAACTGGAGTAGCCATTAAGTACTGTGGCTATAAAAGCTGGGCAGATATTTGAAATCCTGTAGCAAGTAACTCACCTCCCCACTTGCCTGAATGAACATAGAATATAGAAAAGTACAGCATAGAACAGGCCCTTAGGCCCATGATGTTGTGCCGAGACATAATTCTAATGTAAAATAGAGTAACTTAACTAACGCACCCCTCATCTCACTGCTATCCATGTGCATGTCCAGCAGTCGCTTAAATGTCCCCAATGACTTCGCTTCCACAACCTCAGCTGGCAATGCATTCCATGCATTCACAACTCTCTGCGTAAAGAAGTGAGTGCAGCTTAAACAGCACTGAAGAAGCTGAACTCCATTCAGGATGAAGCAGTCTGCTTGATTGACAGCACAACCACAGCAGTCCCTCTACCACCGATATTACATACCAGCAGTTGTGTACAATCTACAAGACGCACTACAGAAATTTATCTGAACTCCTTAGTCAGCACTTTCCAAACCCACAACCAGTGCTGTCTTGACGGAAAAGTCTTGTAAATACATGGGAACATCTGCAAATTGACCTCCAAGCCAGTCACCATCTTGACTTAGAAATATATTGCCTTTCCTTCCGTGTTGCAGGGTCTCAATTCTGGAACTTCCGTTTATCAGTGGATCCAAACACTCCATCCACTCATCACAGGAATTCCTAGACAACATTAAGAAGATAAACATAGACAAGAATAAATAATGGTCTCATTTGATGTAATGGCACTGTTCACTTCAATTGACAAAACTCTAGCCAGAGAGACAATAGCCATCTTCCTGAACAAACAGAACAGACAACACAATGGGAACCTATCAACAAGGACTGCATACTCAAACTACTAGACTGGTGCTTAACAACACAATTCACATTCAACAACCAAATATATGAACAGATCAATGGGACATCTATGGGCTCACCCATCTCTGGGCTCATAGCAAAAGCAGTGATGCAAAGACTAGAGCAAACAGCCCTTGCACAAATCCAACCCAAACTCTGGATCTAGGTACATGGACGACACTTTTGTTATCATTAAGAGAACAAAAATCAAGAACACACATGAGTGTCAGTGTGGACTTGTTGGGCCGAAGGGCCAGTTTCCACACTGTAAGGAATCTAATCTAAATCTAAAATCAACACCATGCTCACAGGGATCAGATTTATGAGAGAGGAGGAAACCAACAATCAACTCCCATTCCTGGATGTGATGGTAGAAAGAACATATAACAGCGAATGCACCACAAAAATGTACAGGAAAGCCACACACAAACCAGGTCCTGAACGACAACAGCAACCACCCAAACACACTGAAGAGAAGCTGCATTAGGACCATCTCCAAAAGGGCTACAACACACTGCAGTACACCCAACCTATGAAAGGAAGAAGGGAACACCTCGAGAGTATTTGCCTAGAACAAATGTCCCCGCAGCTTCATCTGCAGATGCCTTACAGACAAACAACACGACAAGGACATACCATGAACTAACTCACTAGCCACGCTACCTTACACAAAAAAAATGTCTTGTAACTGACAGCCAGACTTCTCCGACTGCTGAGATTCGTGACAGTCCATAAACTGACAGCCACACTCAGACAACAACTCACCAGGATGAAAGACTTGTGCCCATTATGTGCAAGTAATTTACAATATTCCATGCAAAAACTGCATGAAACACTATACAGGACAAACTGGCAGACAATTAGCAATCTGCATCCACAAACACCAACGAGCCACTAAATGCCATGACCAGCTGTCTGTAGTAGCCACACAGGTGACAGGACCACAAATTCAACTGCGATAACACAACTATCATAGGACAAACCAGAGGATGGCCAGAGAATTTCTAGTAGCATGGCACTCATCCAAGGACTCCATCAACAAGCACAAAGACTCTGACCTAATATACCAGCCACTACAATGAACAATTGGAATCGGCAACCGGAAGCAGCAAGAACAGAACCAATAAATTCCAGAAGACACAGTACAGCAGCTCTTCACAAGAGGCTCAAAAGCACTGAAGATGTCACCAAGACAGGGGACAAATCAACTTCCCAGCTTGGCGAACATATCCACAACAATAACTTCCTCCCTTACAGAAATTTGGGTCTTCCTGCACTACAGGGATTGCAGTAAATTAAGAAGACAGTTCACCACCACCTTCTTAAGGGAAATTAACGATGGGCAAAAAATGATGACCCAGCTAACAGCACCTAATTCCTATGAATGAATTATTTTTAAAAATGGCTTAGTTGGATTCATTCTGTCTGGTCTATCCATCAGTTTTTACTTCAAAGAACAAAGAAAATTTACAGCCCAGGAACAGGCCCTTCAGCCCTCCAAGCCTGAGCCAATTTAAATCCACAGTCTAAACCTATTGCCCAATTCCTGAGCATCTGTATCCTTCTGCTCGCCATCTACTCATGCATCTGTCCAAACACATCTTAAATGCATCTACCATGCCTGCCTCGACTACCTCTGCTAGCAATGCAGTCCAGGCACCTAGCACCCTCTGTGTAAAGTACATGCAGCGTGTATTCCCCTTAAATCTTTCACCTCTCACCTTGTCTATACCCTTGATGATTTTGTAGACTTCAATCAGGTCCCCCCTCAATTTCCTTTTTTATAATGAAACTAACCTACTCAACTTCTCTTCATAGTTAGCACCTTCCATACCAGGCAACATCCTTATAAACCTTTGTGCACACTCTCCAAAGTGTCCACATCATTTTGATAATGTTTTCTATTTTCAAATAGAACATGGAATATTACAGCGCAGTACAGACCCTTCAGCCCTCAATGTTACACTGCCCTGTGAAATCAACCTGAAGCCCATCTAACCTAAACTATTCCATTCTCATCCATATGCCTATCCAATGACCATTTAAATGCCTGTAAAGTGGGTGAGTCTACAACTGTTGGAGGCAGTACGTTCCACGCCCCTACTACTCTCTGAGTGAAGAAACTATCTCTGACATCTGCCCTATATCTGATCACTCCTCAGTTTGAAGCTATGTCCCCTCATGCTAGCATCACCGTCCGAGGAAAAAGGCTCTCACTGTCCACCTGATCTAACCCTCTGATTTTCTTATATGTCTCAATTAAGTCACCTCTTAACATTCTTCTCTCTCATGAAAACAGCCTCAAGTCCCTCAGCTTTTTTCGAAAGACCTCCCTTCCATACCAAGCAACATCCTAGTAAATCTCCTCTGAACCCTTTCCAAACCTTCCACATCCTTCCTACAGTGTGGTGACCAGAACTACATGCAATACTCCAAGTGTGGCCCCACCAGAGGTTTATACAGCTGCAGCATGATCTCATGGTTCCGAAACTCAATCCCTCTACTAATAAAAGCTAACATACCGTTTGTCTTTTTAACAGCCCTATCAATCTGGGTGGCAACTTTGAGGGATGTGTGTACTTGGACATTGAGATCTCTATGCTCATCTCCATGATCAAGAATCTTATCATTCACCCAGTACTCTGCATTCTTGTTACTCCTTCCAAAGTGAATCACCTCACACTTTTCTGCATTAAACCCCATTTGCCATCTCTCAGCCCAGCTCTGCGGCTTATCTCTGTGTCCCTCTGTAACCTACAACATCCTTCAGCACTATCCACAACTCCACTGACCTTAGTGTCATCCACAAATTTACCAACCCATCCTTCTACGCCCTCATCCAGGTCGTTTATAAAAATGACAAACAGCATTGGACCCAAAACAGTACACCACTAATAACTGAACTTCAGGGTGAACATTTCCTATCAGCCACCACCTTCTGTCTTCTTTCAGCTAGCCAATTTCTGATCCAACCTTCAATCTCATGCCTCTCTATTTTGTGCAGTAGTTGTATAACCATGGGGAACGTTATAAAACACCTTACAGAAATCCGTACAAACCATATCAACAGCTTTACCCTCATCCACCTGTTTGGCCACCTCAAAGAACTCAATAAGGTTTGTGAGGCATGACTTACCCTTCACAAAACTGTGTTGACTATCCCTAATCAACTTACTCCTCTCTAGATGATTATAAATCCTAGCTCTTATAACCTTTTCCAACATTTCTCCCACAACTGAAGTAAGGCTCACTGGTCTATAATTGCCAGGGTTGTATGTACTCCCCTTCTTGAACAAGGGGACAACATTTGCTATCCTCCAGTCTTTTGTCATTCCCATTGACAATGAGAAAATAAAGATCAAAGCCAAAGGCTCTGTAATCCCGCCCCCCGCCGGCTTCCCAGAGAATGCTAGGATAATTTCTATCCAGCCCAGGGGACTTTTTTTTTCACACAGAATTTCTAACACCTCCTTCAAATGAACCTCAATCCCATCTAGTCTGGTAGCCTGTTTCTCAGTATTCTCCTTGACAACATTGTCTTTTTCCAGTGAAAATACTGATGAAAAATATTAATTTAGTTGTTCCTCCACGCACAACTTCCCACTGCTATCCTTGATTGGCCCTAATCTTACTCTAGTCTTTCTTTTATCCCTTGTATACCTAAAGAAAGCTTTAGAGTTTTCCCTGATCCTATCCGCCAATAACTTCTCATGTCCCCATCTTGCTCATCTTAGCTCTCTCTTTAGGTCCTTCCTGGCTACTTTGTAACTCTCAATCACCCTAATTGAACCTTCACATCTCATCCGAACATAAGCCTTCTTCTTCCTCTTGACAAGAGAATCAACTTCCTTCATAAACGCCGGCTCGTGCACTTGACAACCTCCTCCCTGTCTGACAAGTACATACTTAACAAGGACTGACAGTGGCTGTTTCTTGAATAAGCTCCACACTTCTATTGTGCCCGTGCCCTGCACTTTCCTTCCTCATCCTGTGCATCTTAAATCTTGTCTAATTGCAACGTAATTGCCTTTCCCCCAACCGGAGTTCTCACCCTGTGATGTATACCAATCCCTTTCCATCACTAAAGTTAAAACATAACTGAATTGTGGTCTCTGTTACCAAAGTGTTCACCTACCTCCAAATCTAATACCTGGCCGGGTTCATTACCCAGTACCAAATCTAATGTGGCCTCACCCCTTGTTTGCCTGTCTACATACTGTGTCAGAAAATTCACCTGAACCCAATGACCAGTCTGAAGTACTTGAACTATTGTATTCCCAGTCAATACTTGGGAAGTTGAAGTTCCCACAACAACTGCCCTATCATTTTTGCTCCTATCGAGAATCATCCTTGCTATCCTTTCCTCTAAGTCTCCGGAACTATTTGGAAACCTATTGAAACTCCCAACAGGATGACATCCCCTTTCCTGTTTCTAATCTCAGTCCATACTGCCTCAGTTGATGAGTCCTCAAACGTCCTTTCAACAGTTGTAATACTGTTCTTGATTAACTATGCCACACCACCATCTCTTTTACCATCTTCTCTGTTCTTACTGAAACATTTAAATCCTTAAATATGCAGCAACCATTCCTGTCCCTACTCTACCCATGTCTCTGAATTGGCCACAACATCGAAATCCCAGATACCAACCCATGCTGCAAGTTCACCCACCTTATTCTGGATGCTCCAGGCGTTGAAATAGATACACTTCAAACTAACCTCTTGCTTGCTGGTGCCCTTTTGCAACCCTGAAACCTTATGTTGGATATCCCTCCTCTCAGGAGAAAATGAGGTCTGCAGATGCTGGAGATCAGAGCTGAAAATGTGTTGCTGGAAAAGCGCAGCAGGTCAGGCAGCATCAAAGGAACAGGAAACTCGACGTTTCAGGCATAAGCCCTTCATTCCTGATGAAGGGCTTATGCCCGAAACGTCGAGTTTCCTGTTCCTTGGATGGTGCCTATCCCTCCTCTCATTCTCCTGTCTACTTAAACTACAGTTTGCGTTCCAATCCCCCTGCTGAATTAGTTTCAACCCACCCAAAGAGCATTAGCAAATTTCCCCTCCCCCAAAGGTATTGGTACCCCTCTGGTTCAGGTGTTGACCAATCTGTTTGTAGAGGCCCCACCTACCCCAGAAAGAGCCCCAATTATCCAGCAATCCAAAACCCTCCCTCCTGCACCATCCCTGGAGCCACGTGTTCAACTCCTCTCTCTCTCCCTATTCCTCGGCTCGCTAGCACATGGCACGGGCAACAAACCAGAGATAACAATTCTGTTTATCCTAGCTCTAAGCTTTCACCCTAGCTCCCTGAATTTCTGCATAAAATCCTCATTTGTCTTCCTACCTATGTCATTGGCCTATGTGGACCACGACCTGGGGCTGCTCCCTCTCCCCCGCATGGATCCTGAAAACACGATCAGAGACATCACGAATCCTGGCACTCGGGAGGCAACACACCAATTGTGAGTCTCTCTCATTCCCACAGAACCACCTGTCTGTCCCCCTAACTTTGAAGTCCCCAATGACTAATACTGTGCTCCTCTTCCCCCTTCCCTTCTGAGTAACAGGGACAGACTCTGTGCCAGAGACCTGTGCCCCATTGCTCACCTCTGGTAAGTCATCCACCCAACAGTATTCAAAACGGTATACTTGTTGTTGAGGGGAATGTCCACAGGGGATCCCTCCCCTAACAGTAACCCATCTACTTCCTTTTTGTACCTGCGGTGTGACTACCTCCCTGTAACTCCTCTCAGTAACCCTCTCTGCCTCCCAATTGATTCAAAGTTCATCCAACTCCAGCTTCAGTTCCCTAACGGGGTTTTGAGGAGTGAAGTTGGGTGCACTCCCCGCAGATGCAGTTAGCAGGATACATTGGTGGTGACCCTTACCTCCCACATTCTGCAGGAGGAACATTCAACTGCCCAAACCTCCATTTCCACTACTCTAAATTCCCAACGAGCCTCCTGAAAACTAAAACAGAGGGGAAGAAAAGATTAGTCACCTTGTCAATCCGGCTCACAGAACCTTTTTTTTGGTTAGATATAATGGCAGAAAGACGTTGGTTTTGCCAGTCTTCAATCCTTACACTCCATCACCCAGGGATTGATTAAATTCAAGGAGCAAAGGGAATTGGTGCTACAAGTACACCAAGTATTAAATGTAGGCTAGCCTGAATTACAAAATGACAAGAATTGCGGATGCTCGAGGTCCTTGAGAAGAGTCACTGAACCTGAACGATCAACTCAGATTCCTCTCTGCAGATGTTGCCAGATCTGCTGGGTTTTTCCAGCAATTTCTGTTTTTGTTGCTTTGGCTGAAGTGAATTTCTTGTTTCTGTGCTTTAACTTCCATATAATTTTTCATACTAGAAGGAAAAAATGTGCAGGATTACAGGCAAATTAGAAGTAGAATTAGGTTTTGTTGTTATGTGTACTCAAGTGCAGTGATACAGGAGTACAGTCAAAAGTCTACAATGTTATCACACAGTGTCATCTTAGGTATAAGGTACCTAGGTACAAATCTTAGTTAAAGAGTAGAAAAATAAAGAAATAAGTTAAAAGTTCAACATTACCGCTCTTGTCAGTATAAAGCAGTAAATAAAAATAAAGTTAAAAGTTCCAACTTACAGCCATTCAGCTATGGTTCTGCAGTCACTCACGGTGGGCTTTCCACACTTGGGCACAATCCCTGTCCCACACTGGGCTTGATCTATTGATCCCTGTGCCTCCACACTGCTGTCTCACCACCATCCTCTCTCTCCTACACTGTCAGGGGACTAGAATAAGTTAAAGATCTCTACAATAGAATTGACACAATACAATAGTCTGAATTGTCTTTTACTGTGCTTTAATTGCCTATTATGTTGAATTTATGCTTTCTGTTACTCTTCCTCAGCCTCATTTTTATGGTTAGCTGAGGGATTCATCACATTATTGGAACAGTAAAGAATCCACTTAAAATACATCATTATAATGTGGATTTTACTGTGATAATGACTGAAAGTTAACAACTATAATAATGTTACAGGTGTGTCGACAACATCAGAAAAGGCTGAGTAAGAACAGTGAAAATTTGAATGGAGTCTGCACAATCCTGTCTCCAGAACTGCAAGAAACCCATTCGTTTGAGCCTGTCTCTTTGGGTGTGTATAAATCAGTTGTACATCTCTCTTGCATATTAATTAAAGACTACACTCAACAGGTTCTGAATTTAAAATAAAAACCAAAAGGACTGTGAATGCCAGAAATCAGAAACAAAACAGAAATCGCTGGAAGGGTCATTGAACCTGTCCACAGACGCTGCCAGATTTGCTGTTTTAAGTCCTGCATCCTCTTGACTGTTAAAAAAACTTCTGAAAGTCCCTGAGTCGGAATGAATGGCTGATCTGTTATTTTCCTTGATCATTTTTGGGGGCTCAGAAGTGGTTTGATGCAATGTCCCTTGGGAGATAAATAAGTGGAGATCGTATTTGGAGACAATTACAATATATACTCGAGTGATAGTCATTCTTATGTTAAAGTCAACTCCTTTTTTGGCCAAATAATCTGGAATTTTCCATATATCTCATGTAAAAGTTTACCCTAGTTCTTCATAGATAACAGATCAATGTTTGAGTCAGGTGCCAGATGTCACATCCCGCTCCAGCTTTCCAATCTGCTGTTGTTCCGTTCCGGATCTTCTAGTCCTCTGTCTGTTCTGTTCTGCTCCAGGTTTTCAGAATTACCATAATTAGTTTTTTCTCTCTCTTTATTCATTTACAAATCAAACCCCTTAGAGGTAGTATCCATGTCGACTCCATAAATTCAAAAAAATCTGACTACTACTCAAGTATACGATATATGGTATACAAGTTTTCTGAGTTAATTCGATTTTTGGATTGAACAATCTTTTATAATCAAGGTCAGTTACTAGGTGTTCTGTAGCAAGAAGTTTCTTTCTGAATGCCCCAAAAACAACATAAAACTTGAACAGACACTGAGAAAGGGGGAGTGTCATTCAACTTTCTAATGATGAGTGGAATGTAAAAGGGATTTATGTTTTGAGACTCAGCATTCTCAAGCTCATAGCATTATTGGACAGAAGAAACATTAGGATTTTTAAATCATCATGTGTTGATTCCACAGTTCCAGGTCAAAAGCTTTTCTGAGTGGGCACGGGATATTCTGAGCAGCCAGAGGTTATCGTCTGTAATGGTAATAATGACACAGGCGAAGAAAGATGAGATCTTGCCAAGGAAGTTCAGGGAATTAGGTAAGAAGTTGAAAAGCAGGACCTCTAGGGTTGTAATCTCAGGATTACTTCCTATGCCATGTGCCAGTGAGACTAGGAATAGGAAGATAGAACAGTGAAATACATGACTAAAGAGTTGGGTAAAGAGGGAGCGCTTCAGGTATATGGATCATTGGGATGTCTTGGGGAGCAGGTGGGACCTGTACAAGAAGGATGGGTTGCACTTAGGGAGGTTTGCCAGTGCCACTTGGGATAGTTTAAACCAAGAACCAGAGCAGTAGGTCAGCAAGTAAAATGACTGAGCAATGGTCAGAGATTAAGGCTAGGAGAAAGAAGAGACAGGGAGAGGTTACTGAACGTGGCAGGACTGGCAGTCTTGGTATATTATTTTCAATGCAAGGAGTATGGCAGGGAAGGAAGATGAATTTAGAGCTTGGATTAATGCATAAGACTATGATGTTGTAGCTATTGCAGTGACTTGAGGTTGAGAACGGAACAAAGCTTGCAGCTTGACGTTCTGGAATTTAGATGTTTCTGGTGAGGTAGAGAGGATTGTCAAAGAGTTGGGGGAGTTGTAGAATAGAGTAGAGTAGACTTAATTCATTATTTCTACCATATATTGATACAGTAAAAAAAATGAGACAGATTTCCTCCAGGACCAAGGTGCTACCGTGTAATAAAAGAATGCTAATTCATAGACATTGCTCTAACAGCAATTCAAAGTCGCCCAAAGAATTTCAGCTAGAAAAGACTCTGATCTTACAGTGTTAAGGAGCCTGATGACTTGGGGAAAGAAATTGTTACAGTCTGACCGTGAGAGACCAAATGTTCCGGAATCTTCTGCCAGATGGCAGGATGGAGAAAAGTTTGAGTGAGGGGTGTGTAGGATCTTCCACAATGCTCTTAGCCTTTCTAATGCAGGGTCTGGTGTAATGTCTGTAATAGAGGGAAGAGATACCCCAGTGATCTTCTCAGCTGTCCACACGAACCATTGTAGGGTCTTACGATCCGAGACTGTGCAATTCCCAAACCAAACAGTCGTGCAGCAGCTCAGGATACTTTCAATAAACTCTCTGTTGAATGTAATGAGGATGAGGGTTGGGAGGTGGGCTTTCCTCTCAATCTATGCAGAAAGTGCGTTACTGATATAGGAGAATATCACAGCTGTACTGAGGGAGGACTCATCCAGTGAGGCCAATATGGGTAGAGCTCAGGAATAGGAAAGGTACAGCCCCTATTTAATGGGGCTGTACTACAGCCCTCTCAACAACCAGTGGCAGATAGAGAAACAGATATGTGGACAGATTGTGGAAAAATGTAAATAAAACAAGGTTGTTGTGGTGTGTGATTTTAATTCTCCCTATATTGACTGGGACTTGTTTAGTGTCAGGGTTCAGATGGAGAGAATTTGTTAGGTGTGTCCAGGATAGTTTTTTGAAATAATATGTAAATAGTCCAAATAGGGAAGGGGCCATACGAGACCTAGTATTCAGCAATGAGCCCAATTAGGTTTTTGAAGTACAGTGGTGTAACATTTTGTCAATAGTGGTCATAATTCTGTCAGTTCTAAGCTACTTATGGATGAAGATAAGAGTAGTCCACCGTGAAGGCGCTAGACTGGGTAAAGGCTAACTACCACAATTTTAGGCTGTAACAGGAAAATGTAGAGTCCGTAGTGATTATCATGAGGTCAACCAACTGGATCTCATATAATATGAGTTCTCTGATTAGACCAGATTAACAAACCCGTTCAGGGAGTCCTGGCTGACAGATTAAAAAGGTGTGTCAGAGTTTCTGGCACTCTGAGAGCTGACTCTGAAGTACTGGAGAGAAGGACTGTTCTTGTGTAAATATAGGGTGACTTGGTAATGGGATACCGAACTCTGTGGAGTTATTTCAGACTGGGGATAGCTGTTTGAGGCTAAATCCACACCTGGCATGTGAGAATCTTTTCAAGGCCAGTTGATTAGAG
The DNA here is from genome assembly GCF_020745735.1 of Hemiscyllium ocellatum. Taxonomy (NCBI): domain Eukaryota; kingdom Metazoa; phylum Chordata; class Chondrichthyes; order Orectolobiformes; family Hemiscylliidae; genus Hemiscyllium; species Hemiscyllium ocellatum. Next base: position 333,159 of record NC_083431.1, on the reverse strand, counting down.
TTCAGGACCAGCATGTGCCTGTGAAAATGAAGGAAAAGTATGGCAAGGATCTGAAATCTGAGATGACCAGAGAAATTAGGAACTTAGTCAAAAAGAAAAAGGCGGCATATGTAAAGTTTAGGAAACAGAAGAAAGACAGAGCCCTTGAAGAATACAAAGATAGCAGGAATGAACTCAAACAAGAAATTTTAGGAGAGCTAAAGAGGACTAAGAAATATCTTTGACAAACAGGATTAAGGAAAATTCCAAGATGTTTTGTTCGTCCATAAGAATCAAGAAGATATCTTGGGAAAGCATACAACAATGTAAGGACGAAGCAGGGAAATTATGTATGGAGCCAGAAGAATTGGATGAGGTCCTTAATGTTAAATTTGCATTAGTGTTCACAAAAGAAGTGGACTTGGTGGATGGTGTGTTTCCAGAGAGGTATATTGATATTCTATGGCATGTTAATATTAAAATAAAGAGGTGATGTTGGGTGTTTTGAAAATTATTAAGATAGGTAAGACCCACAACCTGATGGGATCTATCCCAGAATGGTGAGGGAGGCAGGTAAGGAAATTGCAGAGACCTTGTACAAAAACTTTGTATCCTCTTTAGTCAGAGGGGAGGTATGAGATGACTGGAGAATAACCAACTTTATTCCATCGTTGAAGGAGAGGAACAGGGATAATCTGGAAAACTACATGTGCTGAGCCTTATACCAGTGGCAGGGAAATCATTGGAGAAGAGTCTTGTTACATTTTGAAAAATATGGACTTATTAGAGATAGGTAACAAGGCTTTGTGTGGAGAAGGTCGTGTCTCATAAACTTGACTGAGTTATTTGAGGAAAAAACAAAGATGATTGGTGAGGGCAGGATGGTGGATGTGGTTTACAAGGACTTTTGCAAGGCCTTTGACAAAGTCCGTCATGGCAGGTTTGTCTAAAAGCTGACGTCACATGAGATCCATAGTGAGCTAGTAAGTTGGATACAGAAGAGACTGAGTCATAGAAGGCAGAAAATAGCAGTGTAAGGGTGTTTTTTTGACTAGAGGTCTGTGACCAGTGATCTTCTACAGGGATCAGTGCTGGGTACCCTGTTGTTCATAATGTACATTAATCATTTGGAGGAGAATGTTGTTGGCCTGATGAGTAAGTTTGCAGGTGTCATAACAAAGGTTGGGGGGGATGTGGATAGTGGGAGGATTGCCAGAGGATACTACAGGATAGAGACAGGCTGGAGACTTGGGCAGAAAAATGGAACATAGAGTTTAATCCAAACACATGTGAGATGATGCATTTTGGAAGATCAAATGCATAGAACATAGAACATTACACCACAGTACAGGCCCTTCAGCCCTCGATGTTGCACTGACCTGTGGAACCAATCTGAAACCTCTCTAACCTATGTTATTCCATTTTCTGTGGATGTTTATCTAATGACCATTTAAATGCCCTAAGATTGGCAAGTCTACTACTGTTGCAGGTAGTGCAATCCATGCCCCTAAAACTCTGAGTAAAGAAGCTATCTCTGACATCTCTCCTATATCTAACACTCCTCAATTTAAAGCTGTGTTCCCTCATTCTCGGTATCACCATCCTCAGAAAAAGGCTCTCACTGTCCACCCTATCTAACTCTCTGATTATCTTCTATATCTCAACTAAGTCAACTCTCAATGTTCTTCTTTCCAAAGAAAACAGCCTCAAGTCCCTCAGCCTTTCCTCATAAAACTTTCCCTCCATATCAGGCAAATCCTAGTAAATGCCCTCTGAACCCTTTCCAAAGCTTCCACATCCTTCCTAAAATGTGGTGACCAGAACTGTACGCAATAATCTAAGTGTGGCTGCACCAGAATTTTGTACAGCTGCAGCATGACCTCGTGGCTCAGAACTTCAATCCCTCTACCAATAAAAGCTAACACACCGTATGCTTTCTTTACAGTCCTATCAACCTGGGTGACAACTATCAGGGATCTATGTACATGGACACTGAGATCCCTCTATTCATCTGCACTACCAAGAATCTAACCATTAGCCCAATATTCTGAATTCCTGTTACTCCTTTCAAAACAAATCACCTCACACTTCTCCACATGAAATTCTATTTGCCACCTTTCAGCCCAACAATGCAGCTTACCTAAGACCCTCTGTAAACTGCAACATCCTTCCGCACTATACGCAACTCTAATGACCTGAGTGTTATCCGCAAATTTATTAACCCATCCTTCTACACCCCATCTAGGTCATTTATAAAAATGACAAAAACAGTGACCCCAAAGCTGATCCTTGTAGTACACCATTAGTAACTGAACTCCAGGATGAACATTTCCCATCAACCACCATCCTCTGTCTTTTCTCAGCTAGCCAATTTCTGATCCAAACCACTAAATCACCCTTAATCCCATGCCTCCATATTTTGTGTAATAGCCGACCATGGGGAACCTTATCAAACACTTTACTGAAATCCAGATACAACACATCAACTGCTTTACCCTCATCCACCTGTTTGGTCACCATCTCACAGAACTCAACAAGGTTTGTGAGGCACGAACTAACCTTCACAAAACTGTATTGCCTATGCCTATTCAATGTGTTCCTCATTGGATGATAATAAATCCTATCTCTTATAACATTTTCCAATACTTTATCCACAATCGAAGTAAGGCTCACTGGTCTATAATTACCAGGGTTATCTCTACTCCCCATTTTGAACAAAGGCACAGCATTTGCTATGATCCAGTTTTCTGGCACTTTTCCTGTAGACAATGACAACATTAAGATCAAAGCCAAAGGCTTGGTAATCTCCTCCCTGGCTTCCCAGAGAATCCTAGGATAAATCCCATCCGGCCCAGGGAGTTTATCTATTTTCACACTTTCCAGAATTGCTAACACCTCCTCCTTGCGAACCTCAATCTCAGTCTAGTAGCCTGGATCTCAGTATTCTTCTTGACAACATTGTCTTTTTCCAGTGTGAATACCAACAATAAATATTCATTTAGCGCTTCTCCTATCTCCTCAGTCTTCACGCACAACTTCCTACCATTGTCCTTGATTGGCCTTACTCTTACTCTCGTCATTCTTTTATTCCTGATATACCTATGGGAAGTTTTAGGGTTTTCCTTGATCCTATTTGCCAACCACTTTTCATGTCCCCTCCTGGCTCTTCTTAGTTCTCTCTTTAGGTCTTTCTTGGCTAACCTGTAACTCTCAAGCACCCTAACTGATCCTTCATGTCTCATCCTAATATAAGCTTTCTCTTCCTCTTGACAAGAGATTCAACTTCCTTAGTAAATCATGGCTCCCTCACTCGACCACTTCTTCCCTGCCTGACAGGAACACACTAATCAAGGAAATGCAGTAGCTGTTCCTTGAAAAAGGTCCACATTTCAATTGTGTCCATCTCCTGCAGTTTCCTTCCCCATCCTATGCATCCTAAATCTTGGCTAATTGCATCATGATTACCTTTCCCCCACTTATAATTCTTGCCCTATATACCTATCCCTTTCCATCGCTAAAGTAAATATAACCAAATTGTGATCACTACCACCAAAGTGCTCACCTACCTCCAAATCTAATGCCTGGCCAGGTTCATTACCCAGTACCAAATCTAATGTGGCCTCACCTCTGGCTTGTCTACATACTGTGTCAGGAAAGTATCCTGACACACATTGGAATAAAACTGACCCATCTAAAGTACTTGAACTATCGTATTTCCAGTCAATATTTGGAAAGGCCCCATAACAACTACCCTGTTAAATTGCTCCTATCCAGAATTATCCAGAATGCAAGTGGGAAGTATAGAGTATGTTGCAGAACCATTTCAGATATCACTGGATTCAGGGAGGGTCCCAGAGGACTTGAAAATTGCTCATATAACCCCACTATTTAAGAAAGGAGTACGCGGGAAATAATAGGCCGATCAGCCTGACCTCAGTCGTTGGTAAGATTTTGGAGGATGAAATTTCTGAATACTTGGAAGTGCGTGGTAAAATAGGACAAACTCAGAATGGTTTCATCAAGGGGATGTCATGCCTGACAAATCTGCTAGAGTTCTTTGAGGAGGTAATGAGCAGATTAGACCAAAGAGAACCAATGGATGTTATCTATCTGGACTTCAAGAAGATCTTTGATAAGGTGCCATACAGGAAGCTGCTGAACATGATGGGAGCCCATGGTGTTAGAGGCCTGGTTCTCGCATGGATAGAAGATTGGCTGTCTCGCAGAATGCAGAGACATTCTCAGGATGGAAGCCGGTAACTAGTGGTGTTCCACAAGTGTTGGTGTTGGGACCACAACATTTCACTTTCTAGATTAATGATCTGGATGAAGGAACTGAGGGCATTCTGGCTAAGTTTGCAGATGATAGAAAGATAGGTGGCAGGCAGGTAGCATTAAGAAGGCGAGGAGGCTGCAGAAAGATTTAGACAGGTTAGGAGAGTGGGCAAAGAAGTGGCAGATGAACTACCACTTGGGAAAGTGTGAGGTCATGCACTTTGGTAGGAAGAATAGAAGCATGGACTAGTTTCTACATGGTGAAAAAATTCAGAAATCTGAAGTGCAAACAGACTTGGGAGTCCAGATTTCTCTTAAGGTAAACTTGAAGGTTGAGTCAGTAGTTAGGAAGACAAATACAGTGTTGTCATTCATTTCGAAAGGACGAGAATATAAAACAATGATGTACTTCTGAGGCTTTATAAGGCTCTGATCAGACTACATTTAGAGTATTGTGGCAGTTTTGGGCTCCATACCTGAGTAAAGATGTATTGTCCCTGGAATGGGTTCATGGAAGATTCACAAAACGATCCCAGGAATGAAAGGCTTTCCAAATGGGGAACAATAGAGAATAGGCAATTAGACAATAGACAATAGGTGCAGGAGTAGGCCATTCGGCCCTTCAAGTAAAAAATGAGGTCTGCGGATGCTGGAGATCAGAGCTGAAAATGTGTTGCTGGTTAAAGCACAGCAGGTTAGGCAGCATCCAAGGAATAGGAAATTCGACGTTTCGGGCATAAGCCCTTCATCAGGAATGAGGAGAGTGTGCCAAGCAGGCTAAGATAAAAGGTAGGGAGGAGGGACTTGGGGGAGGGGCGATGGAGATGTGATAGGTGGAAGGAGGTCAAGGTGAGGGTGATAGGCCGGAGTGGGGTGGGGGCGGAGAGGTCAGGAAGAAGATTGCAGGTTAGGAGGGCGGTGCTGAGTTGAGGGAACCGACTGAGACAAGGTGGGGGGAGGGGAAATGAGGACACTGGAGAAATCTGAGTTCATTCCTTGTGGTTGGAGGGTTCCCAGGCAGAAGATGAGGCGCTCCTCCTCCAGCCGTCGTGTTGTTATGTTCTGCCGGTGGAGGAGTCCAAGGACCTGCATGTCCTTGGTGGAGTGGGAGGGAGAGTTAAAGTGTTGAGCCACGGGGTGGTTGGGTTGGTTGGTCCGGGCGTCCCAGAGGTGTTCTCTGAAGCGTTCCGCAAGTAAGCGGCCCGTCTCCCCAATATAGAGGAGGCCACATCGGGTGCAGCGGTTGCAATAGATGATGTGTGTGGAGGTACAGGTGAACTTGTGGCGGATATGGAAGGATCCCTTGGGGCCTTGGAGGGAAGTGAGGGAGGGGGTGTGGGCGCAAGTTTTACACTTCCTGCGGTTGCAGGGGAAGGTGCCGGGAGTGGAGGTTGGGTTGGTGGGGGGTGTGGACCTGACAAGGGAGTCACGAAGGGAGTGGTCTTTTCGGAACGCTGATAGGGGAGGGGATGGAAATATATCCCTGGTGGTGGGGTCCGTTTGGAGGTGGCGGAAATGACGGCAGATGATACGTTGTATACGGAGGTTGGTGGGGTGGTAGGTGAGAACCAGTGGGGTTCTGTCTTGGTGGCGGTTGGAGGAGCGGGGCTCAAGGGCGGAGGAGCGGGAAGTGGAGGAGATGCGATGGAGGGCATCGTCGATCACGTCTGGGGGGAATCTGCGGTCCTTGAAGAAGGAGGCCATCTGGGCTGTGCGGTGTTGGAACTGGTCCTCCTGGGAGCAGATGCGGCGGAGACGAAGGAATTGGGAATATGGGATGGAGCTTTTACAGGGGGCAGGGTGGGAGGAGGTGTAGTCCAGGTAGCTGTGGGAGTCAGTCGGTTTATAGTAGATGTCTGTGTCGAGTCGGTCGCCCGAGATAGAAATGGAAAGGTCTAGGAAGGGGAGGGAGGAGTCTGAGACAGTGCTGTGAGGAAGGCATATGGTGTACTGGGCTTTATTGGCAGAGGAATTGAGTTCCGGAGTCCTGAGGTCATGTTGCAGTTGTATAAGAATCTGGTGAGGCCTCATCTGGAGTATTGTGTGCAGTTTTGGTCGCCATACTATAGGAAGGATGTGGAAGCTTTAGAACGAGTGCAGAGGAGGTTTACCAGGATGTTGCCTGGAATGGTAGGAAAATCTTATGAGGAAAGGCTGAGGCACTTGGGGCTGTTCTCATTGGAGAAGAGAAGGTTTAGGGGAGATCTGATAGAAGTGTATAAGATGATTAGGGGTTTAGATAGGGTAGATACTAAGAACCTTTTACCGCTAATGGAGTCAGGTGTTACTAGGGGACATAGCTTTAAATTAAGGGGTGGTAGGTATAGGACAGATGTTAGGGGTAGATTCTTCACACAGCGGGTTGTGAGTTCATGGAATGCCCTGCCCGTATCAGTGGTGAACTCTCCTTCTTTATGGTCATTTAAGCGGGCATTGGATAGGCATTTGGAAGTTATTGGGCTAGTATAGGTTAGGTAGGATTCGGTCGGCGCAACATCGAGGGCCGAAGGGCCTGTACTGCGCTGTATCCTTCTATGTTCTATGTTCTACAGTCCAGGTGAATTTGAGGTCGGGATGGAAGGTGTTAGTAAAGTTGATGAACTGTTCAACCTCCTCGTGGGAGCACGAGGCAGCGCCGATACAGTCATCGATGTAGCGGAGGAAAAGGTGGGGGGAAAGGAAGAAGCGGAGGGCTTTGAGTCTTTCGTCACTACACGTAACCCCGCCCTCACGCAAACCTTCGTCACCACGCATAACCCCGCCCCCACGCTTATTTCCGTCATAACGCATGACCCCGCCCCCACGCTTGACCCCGCCCCCACACTAAGCAACATCACCACATCTAACCCCGCCCCACGTCGATCTCTGTCCCCGCCCCAACCCCGCCCCCACCCCCAGCTCCAGTCCCACACCAGGTCCTAGCTCCCAGCCATGCTGGATCTTCACCATCCCTCCAGAACCCCCCTCTCTGAGGATGAAAGATCAGTCCTCAGCAGGGGCCTCACCTTCATTCCCCTACGCCCTCGGATCAATGAGTTCAACACGCGGCGAGATATTGAACAATTCTTCCACCGCCTTCGCCTCCGTGCCTACTTTCACAACCAAGACTCCCGCCCACCCTCTGACGACCCCTTCTCCCACCTCCAACACGCCCCATCCACCTGTACACCCCGTGTTGGCCTCCTACCCGCCCTCGATCTATTTATAGCCAACTGCCGCCGCGACATTAACCGACTCAACCTGTCCACCCCTCTCACCCACTCCAACCTCTCACCCTCAGAACGTGCAGCCCTCCACACCCTCCGCTCCAATCCCAACCTCACCATCAAACCGGCAGACAAGGGAGGCGCAGTAGTAGTTTGGCGCACCGACCTTTATACCGCTGAGGCCAAACGCCAGCTCGCGGACACCTCCTCTTATCGCCCCCTTGACCACGACCCCACCTCCCACCACCAAACCATCATCTCCCAGACCATCCATAACCTCATCACCTCAGGGGATCTCCCATTCACCGCCTCCAACCTCATAATCCCACAACCCCGCACCCCCCGTTTCTACCTCCTGCCCAACATCCACAAACCTGACTGCCCCGGCCGACCCATTGTCTCAGCCTGCTCCTGCCCCACTGAACTCATCTCCACATACCTCGACACGGTTCTGTCCTCTTTAGTCCAAGAACTCCCCACCTACGTTTGGGACACCACCCACGCCCTCCACCTCCTCCAGGATTTTCGCTTCCCCAGTCCCCAACGCCTTATTTTCACAATGGACATCCAGTCCCTGTACACCTCCATCCCCCATCACGAAGGACTCAAAGCCCTCCGCTTCTTCCTTTCCCGCCGCACCAACCAGTACCCTTCCACTGACACCCTCCTTCGACTGACTGAACTGGTCCTCACCCTGAATAATTCCTCTTTTCAATCCTCCCACTTCCTCCAAACTAAAGGAGTTGCCATGGGCACCCGCATGGGCCCCAGCTATGCCTGCCTCTTCGTAGGATATGTGGAACAGTCCATCTTCCGCAACTACACTGGCACCACCCCCCACCTTTTCCTCCGCTACATCGATGACTGTATCGGCGCTGCCTCATGCTCCCACGAGGAGGTTGAACAGTTCATCAACTTTACTAACACCTTCCATCCCGACCTCAAATTCACCTGGACTGTCTCAGACTCCTCCCTCCCCTTCCTAGACCTTTCCATTTCTATCTCGGGCGACCGACTCGACACAGACATCTACTATAAACCGACTGACTCCCACAGCTACCTGGACTACACCTCCTCCCACCCTGCCCCCTGTAAAAGCTCCATCCCATATTCCCAATTCCTTCGTCTCCGCCGCATCTGCTCCCAGGAGGACCAGTTCCAACACCGCACAGCCCAGATGGCCTCCTTCTTCAAGGACCGCAGATTCCCCCCAGACGTGATCGACGATGCCCTCCACCGCATCTCCTCCACTTCCCGCTCCTCCGCCCTTGAGCCCCGCTCCTCCAACCGCCACCAAGACAGAACCCCACTGGTTCTCACCTACCACCCCACCAACCTCCGTATACAACGTATCATCCGCCGTCATTTCCGCCACCTCCAAACGGACCCCACCACCAGGGATATATTTCCATCCCTTCCCCTATCAGCATTCCGAAAAGACCACTCCCTTCGTGACTCCCTTGTCAGGTCCACACCCCCCACCAACCCAACCTCCACTCCCGGCACCTTCCCCTGCAACCGCAAGAAATGTAAAACTTGCGTCCACACCTCCTCCCTCACTTCCCTCCAAGGCCCCAAGGGATCCTTCCATATCCGCCACAAGTTCACCTGTACCTCCACACACATCATCTATTGCATCCGCTGCACCCGATGTGGCCTCCTCTATATTGGGGAGACGGGCCGCTTACTTGCGGAACGCTTCAGAGAACACCTCTGGGACGCCTGGACCAACCAACCCAACTACCCCGTGGCTCAACACTTTAACTCTCCCTCCCACTCCACCAAGGACATGCAGGTCCTTGGACTCCTCCACCGGCAGAACATAACAACACGACGGCTGGAGGAGGAGCGCCTCATCTTCTGCCTGGGAACCCTCCAACCACAAGGAATGAACTCAGATTTCTCCAGTTTCCTCATTTCCCCTCCCCCCACCTTGTCTCAGTCGGTTCCCTCAACTCAGCACCGCCCTCCTAACCTGCAATCCTTTTCCTGACCTCTCCGCCCCCACCCCACTCTGGCCTATCACCCTCACCTTGACCTCCTTCCACCTATCACATCTCCATCGCCCCTCCCCCAAGTCCCTCCTCCCTACCTTTTATCTTAGCCTGCTTGGCACACTCTCCTCATTCCTGATGAAGGGCTTATGCCCGAAACGTCAAATTTCCTATTCCTTGGATGCTGCCTAACCTGCTGTGCTTTAACCAGCAACACATTTTCAGCATTCGGCCCTTCAAGCCTGCACCACCATTCATTATGATCATGGCTGATCATCCACAATCAGTATCCTGCTCCTGCCTTATCCCCATAACCCTTGATTCCACTATTTTTAAGAGCTCTATCCATCTCTTTCTTGAAAGTATCCAGAGGCTTGGCCTCCACTGCCTTCTAAGCAGAGCTTTCCATATATCCACCACTCTCTGGGTGAAGTTTCTCCTCAACTCTGTACTAAGTGGCTTACCCCTTGTTTTATCTGGTTCTGGACTCACCCATCAGCGGAAACATGCTTCCTGCCTCCAGAGTGTCCAATCATTTAATAATCTTGTACGTCTCAATCAAATCTCCTCTCACCCTTCTAAACTCGAGTGTACAAGCCCATTTGCTCCAATCTTTCAACATATGATAGTCCTGCCATTCCGGGAGTTGACCTTGTGAACTTACGCTGTACTCCCTCAATAGCCAGAATGTCCTTCCTCAAATTTGGAGACCAAAACTGAACACAATACTCCAGATGCAGTCTCATCAGAGCCCTGTACAACTGCAGATTCAGGAGATTTGAAAGGAATTCAATACAGTCAGTTCTGCTATAATACATGTTTCTCCAACGTGAATTGGCTTTAATGCAATTGAAGAAATTAGACCATTATTTATATAATTCAAATTTTCCTTATCCGTGTTGGCTATAATGCGATTCTGGCCCCATTGGTTTAAATGGCGCGCTATTGTGCAATATCGCAAGATTGCCCCAGAACGGAACTATTGTGTTTTATCAAAACTGACTGTATCTGAATTCCTGATTAAATATGTTTAAAAAGGTCAGAACCTGAATTCCTGATTTAGAAGTGGGTAAATGAACAAAGAACAATATAGCACAGGAATAAGCCCCTCAGCACACCAAGACTGCACCAACACATGATGCCTTTGGAAACGAAAAGCCAGTCCAGATCCCTCTATTCCGTGTCTATTCATATATTTGTCAAGATACCTCTTAAACATTGCTTTTGTATCCACCTCCACAACTCCTCTGCAACGCATTCCAAACATTTGCAAAAAAAAACTTGCCTCTCACTTCTCCTTTCAGCTTTCTCCATTTTACCTTAAACCTCTACAATTGATATTTCTACCTTGGTAAAAGACTCAGACTGTTCACTCCATCCATACCTCTGTAATTTTGTAAATTTTGATAAGGTTGCCCCTCAGCCTTCAATGTTCTGGTGAAACCACACCAAGGTTGTCCAATCTCTCCTCACAGCTAAAACCCTCCAAACCAGGCAACATCCTGGTGAACCATCTCTACATCCTCTCCAAAGCCTCCACATCATTCTTGTCATGTGACAATCAGAACTGTACACAATATTCCAAATGTAGCATAACTAAGTTTCTTTACAGGTACAACATGACTTGTCAATTGTCATACTCTGTACCCCAACTGATGAACACAGCCATGCTGTATGCTTTCTTGACCACCTTATCTACTTGTATTGCCACCTCGTGGAACCCTTCATCAAGAATGAGGCTGGGATCCTCCGGGGTAAAGAGATAAATGGGAGGGGGGTGGGCTTGAAGCAGGTGTGGTTGTGAGAAGAAGAGAGATCAGGTCCTTCTCCACCCTTACACCCAAATTCCTCTCCATTGCACCTGCCACAGCACTCCAGTATGTTTGAAGCCTACCACAAGACCAGAGACAATGGGTAAGAGTGCCTGTACAAACATTGCACTCGGGACATGTTGAAGATACTCTGGTTTAAATTTTGACAATCAGTCTGGAGCCAAGTGGACCCTATGGAGAATCTTCAACTATAAAGCACGAGTCCTACTGCAAAGTGTAGTCTGTTTTTGAATAAAATACCTAACTTGAAAAAAACAAAAGAGGTCACTGTTAGATAGCTCATATTTCTGTGATTGAAGGACATCATTGTGTCTCCCTCAAATAAATTGCCCATGAAAGACACACCTCTAGCTGCCTAATATTTGAATCCTGAATTTTTCATCCCTGGTTGAAGACCCCACATACTCACAATAGGTGTAAAAGAAGATATTTTGCCAATATTTTCCCTCTGCTGAATTGCCCTCCATGCTTTAACAGTATTGAAAACTATTGGGTTATGGCAATATTCCCTGTCCTCATTTTGTCCAAAAACTGCAAGCTATTAAGGGGAAACCTTGCCTGGGAGGCTTCGATATCTAACCATATTGAAAGAGTGTCCCCACAAGCCCAATCACTCATGTAAGATAAATGCGAGCTTAGTTGGTAGCTTTTAATGTCCAGAAGGTTCATTTCCCCCCAATCTGTGAGGCAGTTGCAGTTTAGCTAATTTAATGAGGTGCCGCTTACGATGCCAAGTAAAGGAGCTGAGCCAGCCATTCAGTCTCCTGAGTGTTTGCTTATTGAAAATCAGGGGGAGCATCCGTATAGGGTATAGCAAACAGGGGAGAATATTCATCTTAATAAACGCTATCCGACCCAACCACGGGACCAGAAGTGCCTCCCATCTTTGAAAGTCTTGTTTGATTTTGTCAAATAATTGAACAAAATTGGCTTTGAACAGCTGATCCAGAACTGGAGTAATGAATATGCCCAAATACACAAAACAACCCTGTGACCACTTAAATGGGAATCGATATTCGCCCTAAAGACCTTGCACTTTCATAAGACCACTATAAGCATAGCCTCTGATTTTGCAAAATTAATCTTGTACCCTGAAAAGGCGCCAAACACACGAGGAACTGAAACTGCTGGATTTGACAAAAAAAATTAGGACATCGCCTGCACACAGTGAACTCTTATGTAATTTTAACTCCACTGCTGGAACTGATATATTAGGATCCATACAAATGGCCTCTGTCAATGGTTCAATCCCCAACTTAAAAAGTGGCGAAAGGTGACAGCCCTGCTGGCTGCCCCTAAAATATTTAAATTGCTTGATGAATCCTTCTTAAATTGTATTCAGTTTGTACTGTGAGCAAGCATTATGTGAAAATGATAATAGGTAAGGACTAGAGAGTTCTAAGTGTTTGCTACATTTAATTATTCCTTCAGCTGCATTCAATTTTGCTTTGCAATAGGGGCCAGATTTGTGGAAAGGTTTCAATAGATCATTCATTATACTTCAGGGTTCACTAAAAAGCAAGGAGCTATTCAGAGAGAGAGAGAGAGAGAGAAAGAGAGAGAAAGTAGACTGTGTTAGGCAGTATTGTTTTTAGCTGTATGCTGGGAAGACTACTGAATTACACAGGACATTTAGTGGGAAATCAAGACAAATTGAATATCTCCTTGCTTTTACAACTTAGACCAAAGTTCTACGAGTTATTGTGCAGATAAATGTTTCGGTCAGAGCTTTGGAAAAATCAGAAGAAATGTGAGAGCTCAGAGGAAGCCATGTGCCATTAAAGTTCAGTATGGCTGAGGTTGGTGGTTGAATAGCCTTCAAACATATTTGTTTGATGCAACTGAATAAAATTGAAGCTCAAGGAAAAACCCAAGCTAGCTGTCAGTGCCAAGCTGGAGTTGAATCTGCTTAAATACGGGCGAGAAGCTTTCACAGTCCATGATGATATGGTTCTTGAGAGGGAATTTTAATGACAGATTAGCAAAAGTGAGACTTGATGACACATCATGTCATTAATATCTGGGGAGAATTTCTGAGAAATATGTGATATCTGTGATGATCGTGAGATGGCACGGTGGCTCAGTGGTTAGCACTGCTGCCTCACAGTACCAGTGTCCCAGGTTTGATTCCAGCCTCGGGCGACTGTCTGTGTGGAATTTGCACATTCTCCCCATGTCTGCATGGGTTTCCTCTGGGTGTTCTGGTTTCCTCCCACAGTCCAAAGATGTGCAGGTCAAGTGAATTGGTTATGCTAAATTGCCCGTAGTGTTAACTGCATTAGTCAGAGGGAAATGGGTCTGGGTGAGTTACACTGCGGAGGTTTGTTGTGGACTTGTTGGGCCGAAGGGCCTGTTTCCACACTGTAGGCAATCTCATCATATTTGTAATTTGATATGGGCTGTGAAGTGTTTAATTATTTTGAATAAAATACCTAACTTGAAAAAAAAGAGGTCCTTGTTAGATATCTAGCATTTTCGTGCTAACTGATCGAAAGACAGTTAGCCCTGCTGGCTGCCCCTAAATATTCCCTAAATTCTAGTGAGCAAAGAAAACTAGTAGCTTGCTGTAGTTGAAGAGCCAGTGCTGAATTAGGTTCTGTTGTCAAATAGTTTCCTGATCAGCTATGACTTTAAACTTCTACTTTGATATGTTGTTAAACTTTTGATTAATGTTATGGAAATAAATAAGAAAATAATCGATCTGATTTCATTGCAGTGAAATTCAGTACTTGGGATAACAGCAGCAGCAACAACAACAACAAGTTGGAAAGACATGAAGATTTCACAGGTAAACGTGTCAGGTTATTTCCTAGATAGCAATAAATTTGTAATGAGGAGTGAAGAATTGGGAAACTGTTTTTCGTGTGTACAGCCTCCCCTCAGACCTTTTAGCCAGGTAACCAGTGATTTTGGCAGCCTATTAAATCCAGCCAATACATTGTCATTAAACATTACCACATCTAAACGAGGAGCAAGTACTAAATCCAAAGTTACATATTCATCCATCTTCAAACATTTGCATTCTCCACCAAATATTTTCTGGTTGTTAATAAACACACGTTTTATAGAACATAGAACATAGAAGGATACAGCGCAGTACAGGCCCTTCGGCCCTCGATGTTGCGCCGACCGAGTCCTACCTAACCTATACTAGCCCAAATGCCTATCCAATGCCCGCTTAAATGAACATAAAGAAGGAGAGTTCACCACTGATACGGGCAGGGCATTCCATGAACTCACAACCCGCTGTGTGAAGAATCTACCCCTAACATCTGTCCTATACCTACCACCCCTTAATTTAAAGCTATAACTTTTGTATCTGAATCTCTGGGCAGTCAGTGAAGCCAATGATTTGCTTATCCTTCCTGACAAAACACAGGTTATAACATTGATATTAATGTCACTACTCTCACTATAGAAGGGATCAGGCAATGGGTGGGAAGCTCATCTCTGGTTCTTTAATCTTAACAATACTGATCATTATATTCTCATAGGACAAACCACCTGTGTATCATTTGTACCTATTTTGTTCAGAGAAGATGGACAGATGACTATAATTATATTTTACTATCTACCTCTCCTGTACATAACAGAGATTGATTTTTAATTTTCTTCTTTACTGTTTAAAAAATAGGCAAGGATTTGTTTCACTGAACCCAATTTGTGAAGTCCAATTTAAAATGACTTACATCAAATTCTATAGGGATAAAATAAAGTAAGTTTTAATAATGCATTCAAAACTCAGAGGAAAATCATGAGGGACATGGGTAGAGTAAATAAGACAAGATCTTTTCCTTGGGTTTGGGAAGTTCAGAACTAGAGGGCATAGCTATAGGGTGAGGGGGAAATATATAAAAGAGACCTAAGGGGCAACTTTTTCATGCAGAGGGTGTTGCTTGTATGGAATGGGCTGTCAGAGAAAGTGGTGGAGGCTAGTACATTTGCAACATTTAAAAGGCATCTGGATGGGTATATGGTTAGGAAGGGTTTGGAGGGATATGAGCTGAGTGCTGGCAGGTGGGACGAGATTGGATTAGGATGTCTGGTAGGCATAGACGAGTTGGACCAAAGGGTCTGTTTCCATGCTGTACATCTCTATGACATTATGTACATTCACATACATATGCATTTAACAAAGAAACAAAAGAGAAAGGAAAGAAATTAAAAATTTAAAAATGACTTAAACCAAAAATATAAGTAGCTTATGAGAATTAAAAACTCTGTAAGTCAGTATGCAGTTGAGGTCCTTTCAGTTGTCTTGCTTACTTGGTTTACTTCACAGGCAGATCACAGGTTTCTTTCTGGAATCAGGTTTTTGGGGATACATTGAGATCAGATGTAGTGCTAGAGCCTGGAACTGTTTGGTCTTCAGATGCTAAAAGTGGATTGATAAACAAAAAGCAAAGCTGTATTTTCAAGCAAATTAGTAGTTTCAATCATGTGAGTGGGTATTAAAGTGAGACACTCATTCAACACAGTGGTTTTGATGCTTCCTTATCAGAAACCATTGTGTTTGCAACAGATAGTAATATGATTGACTCTTAATTACTGTCTGGGCAATAAATGCTGACCTCACCAGTAATACCCACACCCCATGAATATAAAGGAAAACTGAACAGTTGCAGCATAATGGATTTTGATTGTCATTTTTGAGGTAGACATCTTGTCCACAAGACCTCCATGTTGGCTTAGGTAAAATGTTCAAATAAAGCAAGGTGTGTTGCAAAGAGTGTCACATTATTGGCAAGAATATGGTGTTGAAGTTAAAGTCAGATCAAACATGATGATTTTAACTGGCAGAGCAGATTCAAGGGACACAATGACCTGATCTTGCTTCAAATTCATATGCTTATATTCCATGGGGTGATGAGTTTGTTTTATCCTGGTAATTGCTGGACATTGGATTTAGTTAACTGTTCATTCCATATTCAATAGTAGCTATTTTAAAATCTGCACGCATCCATTTTAGAAAAATAATTTAAATAAGATAAAATCAGTTTAAGATCCCTCTCTTTTCACTATCTAAATAATAGTATGTAAAGCAAGTCCAGATACCTGACATTTGTCTTTAGCCAAGCACCCAGTCTCCTAACTATGACCTTAACTTCAGCTCCCAGAAGGCACACTGCCTTGGTGATTGACTTACCTCTGCTCACTAAACTATATGTCTATCCCTACACTATAACAATGACATTTCAAAACTACTTCATTAACAGGTGTCCTGTGGACACAAATAGTTTTATAAAAATATAATCAACCATAATGTAGAATGGGGGAACAAACTTAAAGGGCTACATGATCTACCCATGCTCCTATATTTCTAATTGCAAACTCTGGCTTTTTATCTGACTGTAGAATCACCAATAATTTATGCTTAGCTGTTGTCTAACTTTGTTGGAAAACATCCCAAATGCTTCATAGAAGTTGACAGCATTTTTCAATTGCCACCAGTCTTGCTTCTGAATCAGAAGGCTGTGGATTGAAGCGCTATTCTAGAAACCTTAGCATTACACTAGTCTGACATTCTTCAGCAATATTGTGGAGCCTTGCTTCGCCTGAGGTTCCATTTGTTGAATGAGATGCTAATCCATAGCCCTGTCTGCACTCTCAAGTGGATGTAATAGCTCCCACCGTCATTATCTGAAAGGTACGGTGGAGGCCTTCCTGATATCCTGAACCCTCAATCAATGTACAATACAAAAATGTTTTTGCTTGTTGTTTGCAACTTCTTGCTTTGTGCACATTTTCTATTGCATTTCTTGCATTCCAATAGTCAATCTAGACAACTGAAGTTGGACCACTCAATTTTTGATTTAGAGGTGACAGTGCTGCCATTGATGTAAGGCTGACATGGATAACAAGCATACAAACTTGAGCTGAAGGCTCTGATGGTTATACTTATTTCTTGTTGTTTCAGGAAAAATCAAACTAATTACTACCAACAGCAAGAAGAAGAATAACAACACCACCAAGGAAGACAATGAATTCCCAGGTAATTTGACCACTACATGACTCATGTATTGTCTGTCAACAGATCAAAAGAAATTCCAGACTCTCTGGGCCAGTTATTGTTGTGTAAAGAATAGTGTACAGTCAGCAAGTTTTTTTAAACAGGCATCTTAAAAGAAGGAAAAGTAAAGTGAGAATTGATCCTCCAGAGAGGATGGAGGACTAGTAGAAAATAATAAGGAAATAGTGGATGAAATGAAGAAATATCTTGCTCTGTCTTCACTATAAAGGATTCAAAAAGCAGCCTAATAATAACTGTAAATCAGGAAATGGAAGAGAAAGAGGAACTTGGTGAAATTCCAATTACCAGCGAAGCAGGATGTGGGCATTGCTGACTAGGCCAACATTTATTGCTCACCTATAATTACCCAGAGAGCAGTTAAGAGTCACCCACATTGCTATGGGTCTAGATTCACATGTAGGTCAGACCAGGTAAGGACAGAATTTCCTTCCTTAAAGCACATTAATGTACCAGGTAGATTTTTCCAACAATTATCAATGGATTTATGGTCAACATTACACTGTTAATTTCAGATTTTTATTGAATTCAAATTCCTGCTGTGAGATGTTCCCAATATATTACCTAGGTTTCTGGAGTAGTAATACAGCGATAACACCACATGTCCCACCCCCCACCCCCCACCCCCCCCCCCCTCCCCAGTGGAAAACATCCCAGCCTATTCAGCCTGTCCTTATAACTCAAGCACTCCATTCCCAGCAACATCCTGGTAAATCTCGTCTTCCCCCCCCCCCCCACCCACCCAGCTTAATAATATTCTTCTGATAACAGGAAGGCCAGAACTGGACACAGCTCTCTGAAGAGGCCTCATCAGCATCCTTTACAGCTTCAATATAATGTCCCAAATGGTTTAGTCAAGATCTGAGCAATGAAGGCAAGCATACTAAACACCTTCTTAACCACCCTATCTATATGTGATGCAAAGAATAATGTGCCTGAGCTCCTAGATCTCTGTTCAACAATACTGCCCAAGGCCCTACTTTTAATTGGATAAGTCTTGTCTTTGCCTGTTTTACCAAAATGCAATACTTTGCATTTATCCAAATTAAACTCCACATGCCACTCTTTCGCCCATCGACCCAATTAGAGTCATAGAGATATACAGCACGGAAACAGACCCGTCAGTCCAACTTGTCCATGCCAACCAGATATCCTAACCCACCTGCCAGCACCCGGCCCATATCCCTCCAAACCTTTCCTATTCGTATACCCATCCAGGTGCCTTTTAAATGTTGCAATTGTACTAGCCTCCACCACTTCCTGTGGCAGCTCATTCCATACACGTACCACCCTCTGCGTGAAAAAGTTGCCCCTTAGGTCTCTTTTATATCTTTCCCCTCTCACCCTAAACCTATACCCTCTAGTTCTGGATTCCCCTACCCCAAGGAAAAGGCTTGTCTATTTATCCTATCCATGCCCTAATCCATTCAACCTCTCCTGATAGCTCAAATCCTCCAACCCTGGCAACATCTTATAAACCTTTTCTGAACTCTTTCAAATTTTACAATATCCTTCTGATCTGAATATTCCAACAGTGGTCTAACCAATGTCCTGTACGTCCGCAACATTACCTTCCAATTTCTGTACTCTGACCAAAATTCTGACCAAACGCCTTCTTCACTATCCTATCTACCTGCAATCTATCTATCCTCTCACTCTCTTGGCGGAGCAGGTAAGGGCTGTTTGGCAGTGTCTGTTTGTAGATGCGGTTACGTTTGTTTAACGGTTTAAATGTAAAAGTTTTTTAAAAATAAAGCGCGGAGCGGGCCCGGAAGCTGGTGTAGCGCAAGCTTACCTGGGTAGGTTTTTTTTCCTATAAAGGCGCACAGGGGAGGAACCCGAGGCACTACAGGGGTAGTGCCTCCCACCCGCCCTCCTCCTCTAACCTAATAATAAGACCCGTTGTGGTAAGCAGGTAAGTGCTGCATTTTGCTTGTTCTATTCTTTAGACCTAGTTTTTTTTAAAGGTTACTTTTAGAGGGATGGCAGTGAAGGCAGAGCAATGTTCCTCTTGCAACATGTTTGAGGTGAGGGATGCCATGGTCGTCCCTGCTGATTACACTTGCAGGAAGTGCACCCATCTCCAGCTCCTCCAAGACCGTGTTAGGGAACTGGAGCTAAAGTTGGATGAACTTAGGATCATTCGGGAGGCAGAGGGGGTCATAGATTGGAGCTTTAGGGAAGTAGTAACTCCAAAGATTGCAGGCAGATGGGTGACAGGGGGACTGGGAGGAAGCAGCCAGTGCAGGGACCCCCGGCGGCTATTCCCCTCAAGAACAAGTATACCGTTCTGGATACTTGTTGTGGGGGGGGGAGGTGGGGGAACGACTTACCAGGAGTAAGCAATGGGGTTCAGGCCTCTGGAACGGAGCCTGTCCCCGTTGCTCAGAAGGGAAGGATGGAGAAGAGCAGAGCAATAGTTATTGGGGACTTGATAGTTCAGGGCACAGATAGGCAGTGTTGTGGGGGCGAGAGAGACTCACGCTTGGTATGTTGCCTCCCAGGTGCAAGGGTACGTGACGTCTCTGATCGTGTTTTCCGGGTCCTTAAGGGGGAGGGGGAGCAGCCTGAGGTCGTGGTCCACATTGGCACCAACGACATAGGTAGGAAGAGGGATGAGGATGTTAGGCAGGCTTTCAGGGAGCTAGGTTGGAAGCTCAGAGCCAGAGCAAACAGAATTGTTATCTCTGGTTTGTTACCCATGCCACGTGATAGAGAGTTGAGGAATAGGAAGAGAGAACAGTTAAATGCATGGCTACAGGGATGGTGCAGGAGGGAGGGATTCCGGTATCTGGATAACTGGGGTTCTTTCTGGGGAAGGTGGGACCTCTATAAACAGGATGGTCTACACCTGAACCTGAGGGGCACCAGTATCCTTGGGGGGAGGTTTGCTAGTGCTCTATTGTGGGGTTTAAACTAACTCTGCAGGGACATGGGAACCTAGACTGTAGCTTTAGGGTGCAGGACTTTGAGTGTAGGGAGGTTAGGAACATGGCATCAATCTCGAAGGAGGGTGCCTGTAAACAGGAAGATGGCTTGAAGTGTGTATACTTCAATGCGGGAAGTATATGAAATAAGGTAGGTGAACTTGCAGCATGGATTGGTACCTGTGATTTCGATGTTGTGGCCACTACGGAGACATGGGTAGAACAGGGACAGGATTGGTTGTTGCAGGTTCCAGGGTTTAAATGTTTTAGTAGGGTCAGAGGTAGGGATAAAAGAAAGGGAGGTGTGGCATTGCTTGTCAAGGATAGTATTACAGCGTGGAAAGGACTATGGATGAAGACTCGCCATCTGAGGTAGTTTGGGCTAAGATTAGAAATAGGAAAGGTGAGGTCACCCTGTTAGGAGTTTTCTACAGGCCTCCTAATAGTCCTAGAGACGTAGAAGAAAGGATTGCGAGGATGATTCAGGAGAAGAGTGAAAGTAATAGGGTGGTTGTTATGGGGGACTTTAACTTTCCAGATATTGACTGGGAAAGCTATAGCTCGAGTACATTAGATGGGTCGGTGTTTGTCAAATGTGTGCAGGAGGGTTTCCTGACACAATATGTAGACAGGCCAACAAGAGGTGAGGCCATACTGGATTTGGTTCTGGGTAACGAACCAGGCCAGGTGTTAGGATTGGAGGTAGGTGAGCACTTTGGGGACAGTGACCACAATTCGGTGACTTTTATTCTAGTGATGGAGAGGGATAAGTGTGCACTGCAGGGCAAGAGTTACAGCTGGGGGCAGGGAAATTTTGATGCAGTGAGGCATGACTTAGTCTGCGTGGCTTGGAAAAGAAGGCTTCAAGGGAAGGGCACAATCGATATGTGGAGCTTATACAAGGAGCAACTATTGAGTGTTATTGATAAGTATGTACCTGTCAGGCAGGGAGGAAAGGGTCGTGTGAGGGAGCCGTGGTTTAATAAGGAATTGGAATGCCTTGTTAAAGGGCAGAAGGCAGCCTATGTAAAGATGAGGCGTGAAGGTTCAATTGGGGCAATTGAGAGTTATAAGGTAGCCAGGAAGGATCTAAAGAGAGAGCTAAGAGCAGCAAGGAGGGGACATGAAAAGTCGTTGGTTGGTAGGATTAGGGAAAACCCAAAGGCTTTCTATAGGTGTGTCAGGAATAAAAGAATGACTAGGGTAGGAATAGGTCCAGTCAAGGATAGTAGTGGGAAGTTGTGCATGGAGGCTGAAGAGATTGGGGAAACACTGAATGAATACTTTTCATCAGTATTCACTCAGGAGCATGACATTGTTGCCGATGTGAATATTGAGTCACAATTAATTAGAATGGATGACTTTGAGGTATGTAGGGAAGAGGTGTTTGAAATTCTGGAAAGGGTGAAAATAGATAAGTCCCCTGGGCCTGATGGCATTTATCCTAGGATTCTCTGGGAAGCAAGGGAGGAGATTGCAGAGCCATTGGCCTTGATTTTTATGTCCTCGTTGTCTACAGGAATAGTGCCAGATGACTGGAGGATAGCAAATGTGGTTCCCTTGTTCAAGAAGGGGAGTAGGGATAACCCTAGTAACTATAGGCCAGTGAGTCTCACTTCTGTTGTGGACAAAGTCTTAGAGAGAATTGTAAGGGATAGGATTTATGAACATCTGGATAGGAATAATGTGATCAAGGATAGTCAGCATGGTTTTGTGAAGGGCAGGTCATGCCTCACAAACCTTATTGAATTCTTTGATAAGGTGATTAAGGAGGTGGACAAGGATAAAGCTGTAGATGTGGTGTATATGGATTTCAGTAAGGCGTTTGATAAGGTTCCCCATGGTAGGCTACTGCAAAAAATACAGAGTGTGGCATTGAGGGTGCGTTCGAGGTTTGGATTAGGAATTGGCTGGCTGGAAGAAGACAGAGGGTGGTAGTTGATGGTAAAGGTTCATCTTGGAGTGCAGTTGCTTGCGGTGTTCCGCAAGGATCTGTTTTGGGACCATTGCTGTTTGTCATTTTTATAAATGACCTGGAGGAGGGGCTAGAAGGTTGGGTGAGCAAGTTTGCAGATGATACGAAAGTCGGTGGAGTTGTTGACAGTGAGAAAGGATGTGGCAGGTTACAACGGGATATAGATAAGCTGCAGAGCTGGGCAGAAAGGTGGCAAATGGAGTTCAATGTAGGTAAGTGTGAAGTGATTCACTTTGGTAAGAGTAACAAGAAGATGGGGTACTGGGCTAATGGTCGGATACTGGTAGTGTGGATGAGCAGAGGGATCTTGGTGTCCATGTACACAGATCTCTGAAAGTTGCCACCCAGGTAAATAGTGCTGTGAAGAAGGCATATGGCGTACTGGCTTTTATTGGTAGAGGAATTGAGTTCCGGAGTCCTGAGGTCATGTTGCAGTTGTATAAGATTCTGGTGCAGCCGCATCTGGAGTATTGTGTGCAGGTTTGGTCGCCATACTATAGGAAGGATGTGGAAGCACTGGAACGGGTGCAGAGGAGGTTTACCAGGATATTGCCTGGTATGGTAGGAAGATCGTATGAGGAAAGGCTGAGGCACTTGGGGCTGTTTTCATTGGAGAAAAGAAGGTTTAGGGGTGACTTGATAGAGGTGTACAAGATGATTAGGGGTTTAGATAGGGTTGACAATGAGAACCTTTTTCCACGTATGGAGTCAGCTATTACGAGGGGGCATAGCTTTAAATTAAGGGGAAATAGGTATAGGACTGATGTTAGGGGTAGATTCTTTACTCAGCGAGTCGTGAGTTCATGGAATGTCCTGCCAGGAGCAGTGGTGGACTCTCCCTCTTTATGGGCATTTAAACAGGCATTGGATAGGCATATGGAGGATAGTGGACTAGTGTAGGTTAAGTGGGCTTGGATCGGCACAACATCGAGGGCCAAAGGGCCTGTACTGTGCTGTATTTTTCTATGTTCTATGTTCTATGCAACTCCACTTTCAAGGAGCTATGAAGCTGCACTCCAAGGTCTCTTAGTTCAGCAACACTCCCTAGGTCCTTCCCATTAAGTGTATAAGTCCTGCTAAGATTTGCTTTCCCAAAATGCGGCTCCTCGCATTTGTCTGAATTAAACTCCATCTGACACTCCTCAGCCTATTGTCCCATCTGATCAAGATCCCGTTGTAATCTGAGGTAACCTTCTTCATTGTCCACTACACCTCCAATTTTGGTGTCATCTGCAAACTTACTAACTGCACCTCTTGTGCTCATATCCAAATCATTTACATAAACGACAAGCAGTAGTGGACCCAACACCAATCCTTGTGGCACTCCACTGGTCACAGGCGTCCAATCTGAAAAACAACCCTCCACCACTACCCTCTGTCTTCTACCTTTGAGCCAGTTATGCATCCAAATGGCTAGTTCTCCCTATATTCAATGCGATCTAACCTTGTTAATCAGTCTCCCATGGGGAACCTTGTCGAACGGCTTACTGAAGTCCATATAGATCACATCTATTGCTCTGCCTTCATCAATCCTCTTTGTTATTTCTTAAAAAAACTCAATCAAGTTTGTGAGACATGATTTCCCATGCACAAAGCCATGTTGACTATCCCTAATCAGTGCTTGCCTTTCCAAATACATGTACATCCTGTCCCTCAGGATTCCCTCCAATAACTTTCCTATCACTGACATCAGGCTCACTGATCTATACTTCCCTGGCTTCTCCCTACCACCTTTCTTAACAGTGGCTTCAATCTTCTGACACCTCACCTGTGACTATTGCTGATACAAATATCTCAGTAAGAGGTCCAGCAATCACTTCCCTAGCTTCCCACAGAGTTCTAGGATATACCTGATCAGGTCCAGGGGATTTATCCACTTTTATATATTTCAAGACATCCAGCATTTCCTCCTCTGTAATATGGACATTTTTCAAGATGTGTCCACTACTTCCCTACATTCTATATCTTCCATGTCCTTTTCCACAGTAAATACTGATGCAAAATACTTGTTTAGTATCTCCCCCATTTTCTGCAGCTTCACACAAAGGCTGCCTTGTTGATCTTTGAGGGACCTATTCTCTCCCTAGTTACTCCTTTGTCCTTAATGTATGTGTAAAAACTCTTTGGATGGTCCTTACCTCTCTTTGCCAAAGTTATCTCATGTCCCCTTTTTTGAGAAGGATCTCTTTGTAAACTTAGAAAATCTTCAGTGTCCATTATACCATCAATCTTGGTGTTGTCCGCAAACGTAGTGACCAGGCTTTCTATTTTCTCATCTAAATCATTTACATAAATAACAAACCAAAATGGACCCAGCATCGACCCCTGTTGAACATTGTTGGTCACAGGTCTCCAGTTCAAATAAAGGTTGCCTGTTGATGTACAGTACATCAATAGAAGACATTTGGCAAAGACCCACATAGAGTCATAGAGCCATGGAGATGTACAGCACAAAAACAGACACTTCGATCCAACTCATCCATGCTGACCAGATATCCCAACCTAGTCTAGTTCCATTTGTCAGCATCCGGTCCATATCTCTCCAAACGCTTCCTATTCATATATACCCATCCAGATACCTTTTAAATGTTGCAGTTGTATTATAATATACATATGACACACATATAAAATGCCTTGGCATTCTCCTTAATCTTACGTGCTAAGAACATTTCATGACTCTTTTTAGCACTTCTCATTCATTATTTAATTTCTTTCCTGCTTCTTTTATGTTCTGCAAGTGTCTTGTCTGCTTTCAGTTTCCTAAACATAGAACATAAAACAGTGCAGCACAGTACAGGTCCTTCAGCCCTTGATGTGGTACCGAACTTTTATCCTACTCTAAGAGCAAACTAATTTAAATACTGTTCATTTTACTATCATCCATTTGCCTATCCAAGAGTTGCTTAAATGTCCCTAATATATCTGACTCTACTAACACCGCTGACAGTGCATTCCATGCACCCACTACTCTGTGTAAAGAATTGACCTTTGACATCTCTCCTAAACCTTCCTCTAAACACCTTAAAATTATGTCCCCTTGTGATAGCCAATTTTGCCCTAGGGAAAAGTCTGACTATTTGCACTAGCTATGCCTCTCATCATGTTGTACACCTCTACTAAGTCGCCACTCACCTTTCTTCACTCCAATGAGAAAAGCTTTGGCTCCCTCAATCTTTTTTCATCAGACATGCCCTCCAGTCCAAGCAGCATCTTAGTAAATCTCCTCTGCACCATCTCTAAAGCTTTCACATCCTTCCTATAATGAGACATCCAGAACTGAACACAGTATTCCAAGTATGGTCTAACCAGGACTCTAGAGAGTATAACCTCCTTGCTCTTAAACTCAATCCCCCTGCTCATGAAAACCAACACACCATACACCTTCTCAATAACCCTATGAACTTCGTGGCAACTTTGAGGATCTATGGACGTGGATTCCAAGA